>NC_133828.1:38731245-38885933 GCF_047830755.1 Zonotrichia albicollis
AGCCTTTGAGGCCAGCACAGTGTGGCAGGAAGGGAAGCACTTCTTGGGGAAGCTGGAGAAGTTGCTCCCCCAGACAGCGCTCCAAGTCTTCCCCATGCCTCCTCCAGGTGCCAGCCATTGTAAGGAGCATTCACCAGAGGCTGGTGTCCCATGTCACTCTGGATGCCAGGCTGCAAAGTGACATTGTGAGGCTGGCTGAAGAACACCCTGCTGATGTGGTGCTGACCCTCCTGCGCTGTGCCCCAACGTGTGACAGGTACAGGGCCCACGTGCCTGCACAGCTCAGGGCCCACCAGCCTTTAGGGCCCATGGCCCTGCACAGCCTGTGCTATGGGCTCTGCCAGACAGGCACAGAGATCCAGGACCCTGGGGCCCCTCTGTTCCCCAAGCCTGCTGCCAATGCTCCCTCCCTGCCCCTCAGGGCACCGGGGCTCTGTCACCTGGGCCCCCACAGCTGCACAGGGCATGGTCCTGGGACTGAGATGCCCCTGACACAGAGCTCTGATCCCACAGAGCTGCTGCAATGATGTGGAAAGCCATAGGATCATCGGGACCAGCCGTGGAGAAAGTGCTGCCAACACTGCTCTGTGTGATGGAGGATTGGCTTCTGCACAGCACGTGCACCTCTGATGGGGATGACAGGGACGTTTTTGCCCTGGCTGTGAGTTTCTGGAACTGGCCTCTGCTTACTACCTGGTCGTCTCTCCAGCAGCTCTCCATCCACTCTGTGCCTCAGTCACTGAGCTGAAGCCTGGGCTAGGGGCAGGCTCAGGGGGCACCAGGCCCGCTGCTCCTCCTGCATCTGCCCTTGGGCCCTGTCCCACGGACACCTCGGCACTGAGCGCTGTCTTGGGCTGCTTCTTTTGCAGGCAACTCTGGTGATCTGGGTGATCGTGCCTGAGTGCCACGAGGCGATGCTGCTTTATTCCTCCCGCCTGTTTGTGGCTCTGCTCTTCCATGTTGTCATCACCACACAGCAGATGCCACCAGAGGAAGTTGATAACTTCTGGAGAGCATGCCAGGAGGAGCACTGCGTTCCCAGCAAGCCCAACAGGTCCCAGTCCTCCTGTCCTTCCCAAGCCCTTGTGGCCAGGGCCAGTGCTCCCAGTGTGACCTGGGCTTTGCTCTGCACACAGGTTTGCAGTGCAGGCCATGAAGGTTCTGCTCTGCCGACTGTGGTGTGACAATGAGGTGGTGGCTATGGAGCGCAAGCGTTGCTGGGACACGATGCTGTGTGCTCACACCCAGCACTATGCCGTGGGTCTTCTGGCCAGGTGAGACCCCCTTCTCCCCACTGCCCCCGGCATTTGTGCCCTGTGCCCCACTCAGTCCCTGTGGTCATGGGCCAGAGAGCCTCGTCACTGAGGGACAGCCAAGGAGACTGGAATATGCTGGGAGAGGAGGGTGCCCAGAAAGGGGGACCTCCCACAGCACTCACATTCCCTCCAGGGATGCTGGGGAAAGACCAGACCTCTGTGAGTCATTGCTGGAAGAAGTTTGTCCCTCCACCTCATGGTCTTGCTGCCTTTTTTGCCCTTCCAGGGAGATGTGCCGTGTCTCCCTCTCCTTGTGTTCTGGGATTGCTCTCCACCTGCTTGGGCTGCTCAGCAAGGAGGAGCCACACTGGGATCTGCCTGCCCTGGCATTCCTTGTGGAGGTGAGCCTGGCGGCCAGCACTGCCTGGCTGAGCTGCCTCCCAGCTCTCTGCCCTCTCACAGCCACAGCTGCCAGGACGGTGCCCGTGCCCTGTGCTGCTGCCTGGGCCCAGCCCTGTGCGGCTCTGGGCTCCTGCCGGCCGGCTCCCTGTCACTGCCCTGTGCCTTTCAGGTCCTCGAGTGCCTGGATTGGAGTGAAGCTGCTGACAGCACACTGGAGATCATGTCAAGGCACCTGCACAGCGAGTGCAGGGAGCGGCGTCGCCTGGCACTCAGAGGCCTCGTGGTGGCCAGCAAGGATCCCTCGCTGGTGAGAAGGGGGCAGCGGCTGAAGCTGCACTGGGGAAAGCAGTCCCTTGGGCTGGCAGGGCTTCAGGAGCTGATGCAGCTGCTCCCAGCTCTCCTGCCTCACCTGCCCCAGTGCTTTGGGGCAGGCCTTTGGCCTTTGGGCCCTGCAGCAGCAGAGTGGGCTTGCAGTGCCAGGGCGGTGTTGGCGGTGCAGCCGTCCATGGCTTCCTAGCACAGCCTTTGGTTCCACGCAGGCCAAGCGTATATGCAGCGTTGTTCAAAGCCTTCTGGAGCTGCTGAGTGATGCAGATGGAGAGGTGGTCAGAATGACGCTCTCTGTCTTGACTAATTTGCTCAAGAACAAAGACATCTTGGTATCTGACACCACTGCCCCGAAGCTGGCTGAGACGCTCCTGCTGCTCTTTGACCACGTAAGGCTCTGTGTCCCCAGTCTTGGGCACTGTAGAAACTTTGGGCCCTGTGGATTTTTGTACTGTTCAGGGGGGCGTGGAGTAGCTGGTGCTAACTTTTTTTTCTTTTCCTCTAGGACAACAGCCATGTGCAGCTACTCTCCCTTAACCTCTTCTTCAAGGTGATGGATTTGGTAGTGGACAAGGGAAAAAAGCCCCTTAAGTCAATTGTGTGCCAGAGCCTACCTCCACTATTCTTCCACTGCCATGATGAGAATAAGCACGTGGCACAGGTAAGGAATCATGGCCAGCTGCTGGTGTGCCCCTGGGAGAGAGATGGGCTGCCTCCTGCCCTGGCACCTTGCGGGCTGCACCCTCATCCAGGCTGTGGCACTGGGATGCTCCTGTGCCTTGGCCTGTGGGGCCATCTGTGCCTCTATGCTGCTCTTCAGGCCTCTCGGGAAACGCTGCATTGTGCGGTCGGGTTCCTGAAGAAGAGGGAACTCAAGCAGCTGCTGGAGACAGAGAACCTGTTGACGTTTCCCGAGGTCCTGGTAAGGAGGGACTGGAAGACCAAGCTCAGCCTGGAGAACGGCCCTGAGGGCGGTGCCCTGAGTGTGCGGGCTGGCAGCTGTGTCCCCTGCCCGCTGCTGCAGCCAGAGGCCGTGCAAGGCTCTTCTCCAGGCTCCCATGGGCCCGAGCCGAGTGCCCATGGAGCCCCGGCCCGGCGGGGCTGCGGGCCGGCACCGCGGCTCCCCAGGCAGCAGCCGGCCCTCTGATCCCTGCCCTCGGGAGCCCTTGGCCAGCGGCTGCTGGCCGCGCCTCAGGGCTCTGCGGCCAGGGGAGGCCGGGGCTGGGCGCAGGCAGCGTCCAGCCCAGGGGCTGAGCCCGCGCCAACCCTTCCCTCCTGTCGCTCTCTGCAGCTGGCAGAGGACAGGAATAGAGCGGCCGAGCACCTGCGCCAGGCCCTGCCCTACCTGGAGAGCCCACAGGAGCCCCTGCGAGAGGCGGCCGTCAGGTTCATGGGTGAGCTACGAGCCCGGGCTCCCTCCCCGGCCCGGCCCGCTGCAGCTCGGCCCCAGCCCCGCCTGCTGCCCCGGCAGCGCCAGCCGGGCCCGGCGCCGTGGAGCCCCGCCTGGCCTGGGCGTTGCTGCTGCCGCCCTCTGGCAGCCGTGCCCTGGGGCGGCAGCGTGCGGCAAGGGCCGGGCTGAGCCCTGCCGGGCCAGCAGCCCGTGTGGCCACAGCGCCGGCAGCGCCGCTGGCAGGGAGCTGTGCCGCTGGGGCCGTGACAGGCTCTGTGCTCACAGGCATCGCCGGGGTGCTCCTCATCGGGCAGCCAGGAGAGCTCCAGGTCATCTGTGAGGGTGAGTGAGGGCAGCGGGCTGGCAGCGGGGCCTGGCGCAGGGAGCTGCAATGCCTGGGCAGGGAGCTGCAATCCCTGTCCTGTCTGGGGCCGGCTTCGCTCCTTGTGTGGATGAAGGGTGGCATGGGCAGAGCGCACAGAGGTTTCAGGGACGCAGGGCAGCGGATTCAGTGGCCAGTGGATCCAGTTGGCACTTCTGCTCTTGTGGCCGTGGCAAGAGCTGGGTGGGATGGCCCTCGCAGGAAGGTCTCCTAGGAGTCGCACAGATCCAGGCTCTTACCCTGCCTCTGTTCTTCTCTCTTCCAGCCCTTCAAGCCCTGAGGGGAGATGACAACCCTTCACAGACAAACATAGTTGTTCAACAGATACTCCGTAAAAAAGCTGCAGAAATGGCTCAGAAGAACCAGTATTTCTTTAAGACCTCCAAATGCAATGGAAGATGAGACTACCCTGAGATCAGAAGAGACCAGCTGGAGCTCCAGACACAGCTGATGATTGGCACACCTGAGCCTGCAGGAAACTTGCATTGCTTCACCCCTCTCCCTGCTTATAGATAGCTCCCTCCCACCAGCCCTCAGCCTCTGCCCAGCCCTTCTTTTTCCCTCCACTCTCCCTCCCTGTGGACAACTTTTTCCCTTTAGCCCACAGCCTCTGCCCAGCCCTTCTTTTTCCCTCCACTCTGCCTCCTTGTGGACGACTCTTTCCCTTTAGCCCTCTGGTTCTGCCCAGCTCTTCTTTTTCCCTCCACTCTCCCTCCCTGTGGCCACCTTTTTTCTTTTGACCCTCAGATCCTGCCCAGCCCTTCTTTTTTACTCCACTCTCCCTCTCTGTGGAAAACTCTTTCCCTTTATACCTCAGATACTGCTGAGCCCTTCTTTTTTACTCCACTCTCCCTCTCTGTGGAAAACTCTTTCCCTTTAGACCTCAGATACTGCCCAGCCCTTCTTTTTCCCTCCACTCTCCCTCCCTGTGGACAACTCTTTCCCTTTAGCCCTCAGATCCTGCTGATCCCCTTTTTTCCCTCCCAGCTCATCTCTTTGCTTTGCCTTCCATCAATAAACAGTTTGGCTTCTTCACTTTGCCTGCATCTCTGTGGAGCTGAAGCAAATCCTGGGCCCTGGGACACACAGGCCCTGCTGCCGTTCTCTCCCACGCCGTGTTTTGTGCACAGACACACAGGAACGAGGGCAGGTCAGCCTGGAAAGGGCCCTGTGCTGAAGGTGCAGTTCCACTGTGCCGTTACACATCTTGCTGAGCACCTAAGAGCCCCTGAATTTTGAAAGAGCCAACCTGAGTATGCGCTGAACCCAGCTGAGAGGGAATCCATGGCAAGCATCCGCGGAGGGCAAAGGAGCTTGGAATGCTGGAAGTTTTCAGGAATATCTTCCTGAAAGCACAGCAGTGCTCCATCCCTGCACAGGATGAGGAAGAGGGCAGAAGCAGAGAGCATCCTGGCTTAGCAGGGAGCTCTGGGTGTGCCTAAGGGCAAATGAAGCAGCAGCACGGTGCCCGAGACTCGCACACGCGGCCGTGCCGGTGCCCGGAGCGCTGTCAGGCAGTGCTGGGATCCCGGCTGTGCTTCTGCTCCCCACAAGTGAGGAATGGCAGCCCCAGGCTCAGAGCCAGTCAGAAAGCCAAGCAAGGGAGAGCAGAGGGAGGGCACTCTGCCAGTCTCTCTTGGGCATGGCCGCAAAACAGCCCCTGCTGCTTCTTCCTCCGCCTGCGTTTGGGCTGTGCTGGTGGCAGAGCCAGCCAGGTTGGGCTCTGTGTTCCAAAGCCTGTTGGGAGCGGGCATGAAAAGCGCTGTGTGCACAGCAGAGAGACCTGGAAGCTTCTGGCAAGAGCCTCTAAACTAAATATAGGATCTTTCAGTTCAAATATGTGGTTTCCTTTAGCAAGAAAGAGCTCCTCTGATTCTGTCGGTGCTTATTTTGCTCTCTTGGGACTGTCTAATGCTTGGACCAGGAACTTCCACCAATTCCAAGGTCTGCAGTGGCAGTAGGGGTTGCGCAGTTGGAATGGTGGCAAAGGAAGGACACATTAGAGTCCCATGCTTCCTTTGATGCTGATATGTTTGCTCAGCAGTGGACAACATGAGGAGAATTCAAGTTTTCTTCTCCGCTTGGGGAATCACAGAATGCCAGAACACTTTGTGGTGCAAAGTATCATAAAGATCATCCAGTTCCCACCACCCTGCCATGGGCACAGGTGCTGTGCCGGTACAGCTGTCACTAGAACTGGAAGAACACTTTTCCATGTTTACCATTTCCTCTCCTGGGTATCAGGTTAACATGAAAAATTCAGCTGGTTACAACTGAATTATGTAGCTCACAGGATTTGGAGTCTCCAGTGGGCCATGGTATGTCCATTCAGCCTTTGTTAGACCATCCAGATGGAGCTCAGCCTGTGCAGCCCAGGCACAAACAGCAGGCTGGTCCATTTCAGCATCCCAAATTCTTTGGAGCTTCCTGTGCACCCTGAGGCTCCTGAATCCATTCTTGAATTCCCAGTTAGTGCTGTGCAGCACATGAGAAGACAGGAATCACCTCTTTGGCTCATTGTTGGGTTTGCTGCTCCTGCCTAAAGTAATCATTAGGAGTATATGCCAATGTAAAGGTACAGCTCAACACCAGGGTGTTTTTCTGTAGTGTTTCAAACTAAATCCTTGTGTGAGAGACTCCATTCAGAGATTCTGAAATCCAGGATGAAAATGACAGCTTTGGTATTGAAGAATCGCAGAAATGTCTACATGTGATTTTTCTGGTCAAGGATTTGAATACTAATGCAGAAATGACAAAAATGTTAAAAGTTGGGTTTTTTCAACCCCTTTTAAAATGCATCAGAACACTTCCAAGGGACAGGGTATGACACTGGGGACAGTGCTTGGCCCTTAATGGCTTCAGATCTGGGAGAGAAATGTTTTGCCAGGCTCCACCCAGGAGTTCAGGTTTTCCCAGGGCTTTGATCGACTGGCCACTGCAGGTAGCTTTCACTAAATGCAAAAGGATGGAACAGCAGAACTCCTGGAGAGGGTGCCCTAGAGATAGGGAGAAAACCTCAAAAATGGTCAGCAGGGTCTGGAAAGCATTAAATAAAAAATCAAAAAGAGATGTAGCCCTGTGACTTTTCAGGCACAACTCTTTGGGTCTGGAGGAAATATTTGCCTTGCATCAGCTACGACACAGACAGTCGGGCAGCACATGGAAGGTTGAACATCGCAGACTGGGCTAGTGTTTTTCCCAGAAGAACTGACAGGAGATCACATGAAACATGACAGTGCCTCTGTACAATCAAATTGTCCAGGGAAACTCAGCAGCTGGTGTTGTTGTGGTGCTAATGCCAATCCCTTCCATGAAAAAATCCTTTCAGGACTGACTAACAGCTTCTGCCTTCTGACAGGGACCAAGTGTGCCAGCAGTTGCTCCAGGTGCTCCTGCCATCAGCCCCTGCAGGAAGGAGCACAGCCCCCAATGCACGTGGGCTTTGGCTCCCTGTGGCACAGAAGCCCCCCGGGGGCACAGGACTCTGGGGCAGGAGACGGGCACCGGCGCTGCCAGGGCTCGGGGAGTGGCAGCTCTGCTTGGGCAGGGACTGTGCCCCAGCTGCTGATGGCAGCGCTGCCCGGGCCCCAGGGCTCAGAGCAGCATTGGTGCCCGGGCCCACACGTTCCTTGTGCGAGTCACACCCGCGGGTTTAGCATGGCCTGGGCCGGGACGTGTCCCAAGGAGGCCGTGCCAGCATCCCTGGAAGGCCCCGTGCCCTTCCCAGCGCGGCTGCGTCGGCAGCCCTGGGGGCTCCTTCTGCTGCCCTGAGCCCGCAGAGCAGGGCAGCGTTTGCTGATGCTCTGAGCCCTTCCTAAAGATCATCCTGTGGGGCTGCCTTGGACACCTGGGGCCAGGCATTGCTTCCAGCCTGGGCCACTTTGGCTGGGCTGGGGGCGGCCCCAGGGCAGGCGGCAGTGTGTGCAAGGGCCCTTTGTGACACGGTGCAGTACGGTCACTGTGACATGGAATGGAAAGTGGTGTCCAAGGACCCTTTGTGACACGTGAGAAATAGAAGCTTGCCCAGTTGCTGGGAGAACGCAACGGGACAGGACGGGACAGAGCGGTGCCGTGAGGAGCCCCCACACAGTGCACTCGCTCGTGTCCCACCTGGAACTTTTCTGAGGCGTTGTTACTTTAGCTGAGCTCGAGGTCAGACCACAGGACTTGCTGACCCGTGGTCTCCCCGAGGCTTCTCTTTCGCAGCTGCCCTTGAGAGCAGCGTGTGGGACTTGGTGCCCTTGGAGCATTTCCAAGAAGCTCGTGTCACTGACATGAAGCACAGAACCGCAGGAGTGCCCAAGCTGGCCTGGGGGGAAGAGGAGGAAGAAGGCCCTGGAGCTACTTCACCACTGGTGACTAAACAGTTGGAGCCTTTCCAGTCACCACAGGAGGGTGAGTGGCAGACCTCGGCCACAGGACTGGTGCCTGCAGCCAGCCTGGCCCCATGCCATGCCATGCCATGCCATGCCATGCCATGCCATGCCATGCCATGCCATGCCATGCCATGCCATGCCATGCCATGCCATGCCATGCCATGCCATGCCATGCCATGCCATGCCATCCCCTGGGGACATACCCAAGGACAGGACAGAAGAGGGGCCAGGCAAACACCCCGCAGTGGCCCTGCTGAATCCCCTGGGCCATCACGGGGGTCTCCCTGCCTGGGCAGCGCAGGGCTGGGCTGTGTTCTCCGGCCTCTCCCGCAGCCCCTCAGCTCTGGCTGCGCTCGCTCTTTGCCAGATGCAGCCCTGGAGCGCACACAAGAGCAGGAGTCCAGCCGTGGCCGCTTCCGCAGCACAGCGCAGGTACCTGCAGCCACCCTGACCTGGGCTGGGCCTGCTGTCCCTGCTCAGCCCAACACCGTGAGTGCAGCACTCCATGCAACCTGCCTGGCTTCCTGCCCTTCTCTTACAGTTGATCTGCAAATTCATGAAAAGAATTCGGCAGGAAGAGGGCATCGCCATGGGCACTGGGCTCAGAGCACATTCAGAGCTCCTCGAACAAGAGACCAGCACTGCTCTCCTTTCTATGCTTGTAGAGGAAGTTTTTTACAATCCAAAACAAGTAAGGAGCCTGTGGGCAGGGTTTCATCCTCCCAGGAATTGCTTGGCCGCCCAAGCCACGCCTGCTGGTTGCTGTGAGCCTTTGGGGCCACATGGCAGTGGGCCGGGAAGGGAAGCACTTCTCTGGGGAAGCTGGGAACATTGCTCCCTCTGGCAGCTTTCCAAGTCTCCTGGTGCCTTCTCCAGGTGCCCGCCATGGTGAGGTTCATCTACCAGTGGATCATGGCCAATGATTGTGCTGAGCACAGGCTGGACAAGGCCCTGCTGGATCTCACTGAAGCACAGCCACATGACGCAGTGATGACGCTCCTGCGTGTGGCCCCGTCCTGTGACAGGTATGGGGCCCACCTGCCCACAGGGCTCAGGCCCACCCAGCCCATCACCCTGTACAGCCTGGCCCAGGTGTGTGACCAACAGAGACTTCCAGGGCTCTCTGGCTGCTGCCTTTCCCAGCCCTGGCACGTCAGCCCCCGAGCCTGCTGCCATGCTCCCTTGCTGCCCCTCAGGGCTCCGTCCCCACAGGGCTGGGCTGCCTGGCTGCTGCTGGCCAGGGCCAGTGGGCAGAGGCAGAACTGGCAGCCAGCTCAGCTCCCCCCGGGGCTGTGTCTGAGACGCCCCTGAGACATTGCTCTGACCCCACAGAGCTGCCATGACCATGTGGAAGACCATCATGGGCTCAGCCAGGACTGCGGAGCTGGCACTGCTGATCCTCCTGGATGTGCTGCGGAGCTGGCCAGAGCACAGCACGTGCACCTCCGATAGGGATGAAACGGGTGTCTTTGCCCTGGCTGTGAGTTTCTGACATTGGCCTTTGCTGGGCCCGAGGCCGCCTCTCCAGCAGCTCTCCATCCTCCTTCCCCCACTGCATCTCCCTGCCTCAGGCGCTGCCCTGAAACCGTGTCCAGGGGCAGCTTCAGGCCCACCAGTCCCCGTGCTCCCCCAGCCTCTCTCCGGGCCTCTCCCTGCCACGCTCGGGCCCTGCCACACAAACACCGCGGCACTGAGCGCTGTCTCAGGGCCTTTGTCCTTTGCAGGCAACCGTGGTGATGTGGAAGATCCTCCAGGAGCCCCATGTTCCATGTATATTGAAGGTGTATTTCCCCCGCCTGTTTGTGCATCTGCTGTTCCAAGTGTTTCTAAGCACAGAAGAGATGCCAGAGGAGGTCAATACACTCTGGAAGCGATGCCAGGAAGAGCACGGCCTTGCCACCAGCCCCAACAGGTGCTCCATCCCACTCCTCCTGTCCCTGCCATGTGGCCTGGGAAGGAGCCAGTGGTGCCAGTGTGACCTGGGCTTTGCTGTGCACACAGGTTTGCAGTGCAGACCCTGAAGTCCCTGCTGTGCCAAAAGCAGTACAACGATGTGGTGGTGGCAATGGATCGCAGGTGTGGCTGGGACACGCTGCTCTCTGTTGACACCCGCCACTATGCTGTGGGTCTGCTGGCCAGGTGAGACCCCCTTCTCCCCACTGCCTCTGACATTTGTGCTCTGTGCCCAGAGTGACCCACACAGTGCCCGTGGTCATGGGCCAGAGGGCCTTGTCACTGAGGGAGGGCCAAGGGAACTGGAAAGGCTGGGGGAGGAGGGTGGCCAAAAGTGTGGCCTCTGAAGTAGCCCAAGTGCGCTTGCAGGCTGCTGGAGAAAGACCTGACCTGTGTGAGTCACTCCTGGGACAGGTTTTATTCTCCTGCCTCACAGTCTTGCTGATTTTTTCTCCTGCCAGGGAGATGTCCTGCGTCTCCATACCCTCCTGTTCCCGGATCCTTCGCTACCTGCTCCGGCTGCTCAGAACACGGGAGCCACGCTGGGATCTGCCTGCCCTGGCATTCCTTGTGGAGGTGAGCCTCAAGGCCAGCGCTGCCTGGCTGAGCTGCCTCCCAGCTCTCTGCCCTCTCACAGCCACAGCTGCCAGGACGGTGCCCGTGCCCTTTGCTGCTGCCTGGGCCCAGCCCTGTGAGCTTCTGGGCTCCTGCCGGCCGCCTCCCTGTCACTGCCCTGTGCCTTTCAGGTCCTCGAGTGCCTGGACTTGAAGGAACGTGACGCTGAGAGAGTCCTGCAAATCTTCTCAAGGTACCTGCAAAGCGAGTGCAGGGAGAGGCGTCACCTGGCGTTCAAGGCCCTTCTGAAACTCACTGACGATCCCTCGATGGTGAGAAGGGGGCAGTGGCTGAAGCCGTGCAGGCAGCGTGGGGCTGGGCAACGCAGTCGCTTGGCCTTGCCTGGGGGCTTTGGGCGCTGGGGCAGCTGCTCCCAGCTCTCCTGCCTCCCGCTCCAGCTGCCCCAGTGCTTCGGGACAGGCCTTTGGCTTCTGGGCCTTGCAACAGCAGGGTGGTGTTTCACAAAATTGTGTTCCACACAGACCAAAAAAATGTGGAGCCTGACTAAAAGACTTGTGGGGCGCCTGCGGGATGAAGATGGAGAGATAGTTAAGATAACAGTCATGGTGCTCAGCTTTATAATCTTGGAGAAGGACACTCCAATACCCAGCCCCATCGCCCTGCAGCTGGCTGAGGGGCTCCTGCCACTCTTTGACCATGTAAGGCTCTGTGCCCACAGCCATGGCCACTGGCTGTTACCCTGACGCTTGGTGCCCTGTGCAAATGCAGGCCTGCACCCAAGTGAGCCCTCACAGCCCGTGCTAAGATCTTCTTTTCTTCTCTTCCTACAGGATAATAACCAGGTGAAGCAGCTCTCCATATTGCTCTTCCAAACACTGCTGAGTCTTCCACTGGAAAAGAAAACAAAGGACCTGAAGACTCAAGTGCGCCACAGCCTGCTCCCACTTTTCTTCCACTGCCATGATGGGAATCGGCGTGTGGCACAGGCGAGGACTTGTGGGCTGCTGGTGTGCCCCTGGGAGGGGACTCAGCTGCCTCCTGCTCTGGTCACCTCCCAGGCTGCACCCTCGCCCAGGCTGTGGCACTGGGACGTGGGTCCTGCACCCTGGGCTGTGTGGCCATATCTGGGACTCTGCTGCTCTCCAGGTTTCTCGGGAAACACTACATCGTGTGGTCAAGTTCCTGAAGAGGAAAGATCTAGAAAAACTGGTGAAGAAGGACAAACTCTGGATTTTCGCCAATTACCTAGTAAGGAGAGCCTGCAAGCCCCAGCCTCAGCCTGGAGAAGGCCCCTGAGGGCGGTGCTCAGTGTGCAGGGCTGGCAGCTGTGCCCCTGCCCGCTGCTGCAGCCAGAGGCCGTGCAGGCTCTTCTCCAGGCTCCCGTGGGCCCGAGCTGGGTGCCCATGGAGCCCCGACCCAGCAGGGCTGCGGGCCGGCACAGCGGCTCCCCGGGCAGCAGCCGGCCCTCTGCCCCCTGCCCTCGGGAGCCCTTGGCCAGCGGCTGCTGGCCGCGCCTCAGGGCTCTGCGGCCAGGGGAGGCCGGGGCTGGGCGCAGGCAGCGCCCGGCCCAGGGGCTGAGCCTGTGCCAACCCTTCCCTCCTATCACTCTCTGCAGCTGGCAGACGACAAGCGCCGAGCAGCCGAGTACCTGTACCAGGCCCTGCCCTACCTGGAGCGCCCACAGGAGCCCCTGCGAGAGGCGGCAGTCAGGTTCATGGGTGAGCCACCAGCCCGGGCTCCCTCCCCGGCCCGGCCCGCCACAGCTCAGCCCCAGCCCCGCCTGCTGCCCCGGCAGCGCCAGCCGGGCCCGGCGCCGTGGAGCCCCGCCTGGCCCGGGCATTGCTGCTGCCGCCCTCTGGCAGCCGTGCCCTGGGGCGGCAGCGTGCGGCAAGGGCCGGGCTGAGCCCTGCCGGGCCAGCAGCCCGTGTGGCCACAGCGCCGGCAGCGCCGCTGGCAGGGAGCTGTGCCGCTGGGGCCGTGACAGGCTCTGTGTTCACAGGCATCGCCGGGCGGCACCTGAGGGGGAAGCAGCGAGAGTTCCAGCTGATCTGCACTGGTGAGTGAGGGCAGCGGGAAGACAGCGGGGGCTGCCGAGGGGAGCTGCAAGCCCTGCCCCGGCTGCTCACACACCGAGAGATTTCAGGGCCACGTGGGGAAATTGTGGCTGCTCTGTGGGCTGATCCCCTTGCTCCCCGCTGTCTCCTGGCCATGGCAAGAGCTGGCTGGGTGGCCCTGGCAGGGGGCTCTCCTCAGCTCCCCACAGATCCGGGATCTGACCTTGGCTCTGTTCCTCTCTCTTGCAGCCCTGGAAGACATGGCAAATGACATCAGCCTCTCTGTGAGAAGCCTGACAATTCAAACTTTGCATATTCTCAGGGCACTACACAGAACTCAATATTTCACCTTTACGACACTGCCCGACCTAATTTGCAGGGTGTGGAAGACAGGGCCACAACTGTTAGGGCTCAGCTGGCTGTGCTGCTGGAGCTCTGCATAGAGATGATCCCTGCTGGTGCAACCAGAGCCAGCAGGGATTTTTTCAGTTTGTTCAAGACTGTTCTTCTTTTTATTTTTCTTTTGTATGTAAATATAGAATGTGTTATTACAGAGAGAATCCCAGGATATTTCTTTTGCTGCCCAGGATCCGTAGGGCATAGAGGAAGAAGGGAAAAAGGTGCTTGTGCTCAGCCAGCTGCCCAGGCATGCAGTGCTGCAGGGAAAATGGCCAGAAGCCCCTTGGCCTTTGGTGGTTCTGCTGAATTCTTTGTGCTGCCCACAGAGCGGCTGGGCAGGGGCCAGAACTGCGGGGATCCCTCTCAGAGCAGTGCCTGGAGATGGCCACAAGCCCTGTGCCAGGCAGGATGCGCCAGCCGTGTCCTCCTGCGCGTGTGCTGCTGGCTGCCTTGCTGAGGGCTCCCAGGTGCCTCTGGACGGGGCTGCTCTGGAGCTGCTGTGGGGCTGCGGCGCTGCTGCCGGGCAGCTTGGCCGGGCTGGGGCAGCCCCTGAGGGGCTGGGGCGCTGGCAAGCCCTGAGCAATGGGCTGTCAGAGGCCACAAGCAGCCCACTGGCAGCCCCCTTGATCCTGACAGCAGGCTGCTCTGGTGCTTCCTCAGTGGGTGGTTGGAGGGACCCCTGGAATCAGGCGTGGAACCCTGGTCCCGGCCTTTCAGGGCTGTGAGGCCAGGAGTTGTGGGGCTGGGTGTGTGCCCTCCCTGTGTTCAAACTGGAGCCCCCGGCCCCTCAGCCTTAGGCATTGAGCACCACTGCCTGCCTGCCGAGTGTTGTTCCTGTTGCTGTGGGGGAGGCTGAGCTTTGTGGTTTTAGGCCCCATTGGGCCAGAAGAGCAGCAGCTTTGAGCCCAGAGGGGCCACAGAAAGGCCCTCTGGACAAAGGGTGTTCCCAGGGCAGGGACACATGAGAGTGTGGCTGGCACCTTCAGGGTGCCCCTCTGCCTTTGCACTGGGCCATCTCCCTGTGTGCAGGGCTGGCTCTTTGCTTTGCTGTCTTCGGCCTTTTGCTGTCGTGCTCCTTTGGCTGCCTGCAGAGAGGGGCAGCCCTATTAGGAAGGTGAAAAGCCCTGTCTCCAACATCTCAATCGGGAAATGAAGCTCTCCCGGCCCTCAGCCCACCCTGTAGGCAGAGCAGAGCCTTTTCCCCAGCTCTGATGTATTTCTGCCTGCGGCTGGCCCCTGGCAACCACGACCAACTGCACTCGCACTGAGTCACCTACAGGGTGGCGGTGCCTATTGATTTGCCGATGGGACGTGAGGGGCACTGAGGGAAAGGTGGGTGTCCCAATGCTGAGGGCACACAGAGGTCACTGAGCACACTTGAGGCTTCCCCAGCAGACTGCCGGTTCCTTCTGTGTCACTGAAGGGAGGGCAGAAGCCCTGTATGCCACTGAGGCTAGCGAGAGTCCCTGAGGGGAGGCGGGTGTCTGTCGTGTCCCTCAGGGTACGGCAGTGTCACTTGAGGGGGACACGGGCACGCCGCGTGTGGCTGAGCGCACATGCCGCCGGCTGAAGGGACGCCAGGGCCGCTGAGGGGCCGTGGGCTCGCCCTGAGGCACACGGCAGGGCCGGGCCGGTCCCCGCTGCGCCGCCGCCGCCCGCTCCCCTCAGCCGCAGGGAGCGTTTGCCGCCCAGGCGCGGGCGGCCCCGCCCCGCCGCTCCCCTCAGCCGCGGGCGGCAACTCGAACCCGCTGGGGCCGGGCGCCGGGCGGCCTTCCAGAAGCCCTGGGGGAGCTGCCCCGGGGCTGCCCTGCGCTCAGACACACCGAGGAGCATGGGGCAGCGTTGGCTCAGCGCCAGGGAGTGTTTCACTTTGCCAGGGGTGAAGCTGCAGTAGCTTAGAGGGACAGAACTTCCTAGCATAGGAATGCTGGAATTCCCTGGTGTCACCTGTAGGGTACAGAACGAACATTTGGGCTTTCAAGTTGAGGTAATCACTGGACTGTGAGAATAATGAAATCGGAGGTGATATGTCGAGTACATGTAGTGAATATTTGAGCAGGAAGATCTGAGGTGATCTCTTGGGGAAAAAATCACTTTTGAGAAAAAGTCAGAATAATTTCTAGAGGGCACATAGAGATCGTTTTGTGACAAAACCTGAGGTAAATGTTAGGGCAAAGCCAGAACATTTGGGGGTAAATTCTCACGTTCTCGGCCTTCCCACTCCCTCACGCCATGCCCCAGCAGGGGAGCTTTGCCCTCCCTGTGCCCAGCCAGCCCAGCCTGGGCACCTCAGGGGTGCCCCCACCCTCCTGCTGAGGCCCGGCCTCGAGGGCTTCTGCCTCAGGCCTGGGAGACGCTCTGGGCAAGCGCCAGAGCAGCCGGGTGCCAGGGACAAGGCGGCTGCCTGGGGGCTGCTTGTGCCCTCTGACACCCAATTCCTCAGGGATTCCCAGCACCCGGATCCTCAGGGGCCTCCTGGTGTTCTGCCAATTGACTGAGGCGATTTAAAGGACACACCACTGGAAATAATGATCTTCTTTTACTGTGAATGTGAAGGAACCACAATGCTGGATGATACATTCAATGAAACTCTGCGTTTGGTTATGGTGACAAGCAAAAAGAAGCAAGATAGTGCACCAAAAACTGTACTAGAATGTTATAGATGAGAAGCTTGACGTGGTCATTATTCAAGCAGCTATCAATTTATTAAGTATTTTGGTAATGTATGAGCAATACAGCGCTGAGTACAGTGGGGGAAGTATACCCTCCAACTGCACACCAATAGTTGAGGCTTACAGGTATTTATAGGGGCACTCATGAGCTTTCTCAGCAGTTTCTGGTCCAAATTTTTACTCATCAGCAGTATTCCTTCTCAATTTTTACATTACATTTTAATACAGTATTGTGATTTAGTTTTTCTCAGGATGTATCCCAGAAAAGGAGTATCCCAGGTGGTGGGGAGTCCAACTTCTGAACGAACAAAGAAGTCTCCCACCTGGTGGGGTCCAGATTCCAGACATGGCTTTACCGTTTGATTGCAAGGACTATAAATCTCATAACAGTGATGTCCAGCTTCCCTTGGTCGAAACTATTAGTCCCTGAGTTGATGTTCCTATTCCTTTCTGAAGCTGCTTTTCACTGTTTTGTCAATGTGCGAGATAAGTATATTTCCTTTTTTATATATTCTAAAGCTATAGTTTCAAAGATCCTTACTGCAAGCAATATTCTGAAATTATACTTCAAAAGGTTATTATTGCGAAACTCTTTAAGGCTTAGCCACAAGCAGAAAGTTCCTGTCAAAAAGGAACATCCTCAAAACTTTAATTCAAATGCTCCTAAATCAACTTAAGACTTATAAAAGTTAATTGCGAACAAAGGATAGGTTCAAAGGCCTTTTTTGCATGCTTTACTTTCCTCAGTTATTATTAGAATTTGTCTTTATACGTGTCCCATAGTTGGTTTCCACACATATCACAATCACAAATACATGCATTCCCTGTATGTACCTGACACACAGCTTTGTATTTCACAAAAGGAGAGAAAGTAGAGCGATTTAGAAAGATGCATCACGAATTGCCTAAATTGTTTATCATCTTGCAGATCTGCACTTGCTGGGGAGCCCCATTTTGCACCAGGGACCTGGGGAACCATTTCCCAGCAACTGGGAAAATCCAAGGTCGTCAATCCACTCAGATATGAGGTCTCCAAATTTGCCCCAAAAGCGGGTCCAGCTTTTATAGGCCAAAAAGAGCAAGTCCAAGTGACTCAATTATTTTTTTAGCCCAGAAACTCCTATGCAGCTGATGGCACACTTCACAATCAGCAAGGGACAAAGCTAGGCCAAAGCCCAGACCTTGGCTGGGAGGGTTTCCCCTCAAATACCCTTCATAAAACCTTCATGCAAGTCAGTTGGGAAAGTTTCTTCAAATGATCCATTTCTGGCACCTAACCCCACAGTGTTATGTGAAAGTTTCTAAATCAGCTGTTTTGGAATCAAAGAGCCAGCACTAAGAGTCCTTGTCATCTATTTCCAGCTAAATCACGCTTAGGGGGATTTGAAGGAGTTTGGAACGAGTGAGAGACCAGACCTCTGAGCTTTTTAGATGATGACATTTATTTTTCTTATCTTCTACATCGATAGGAAGGGGGAGTTTGACTCACATTAAAACCGCATGGCTCAGAAGGTGACAAGACTTGTAATTACAAGACCATTAAAGGGTTTATTGGCCAATAAACATTGCCAACAAGGATATGTATGTTTCTGACCCAATCCTTCAGTATTTCATCTCATGGACTCTTGCTAAAGTGTAAGTTTTCTTAGGAAATCATGTTCTGACACACAAACCTACAGCACTGCAGTCTAAACTTTGTCTTTACTGTTGTACCTACTTTTATTTTTTCTATATCTTAAAACTCTAAAATGCTAAACTTTCCTCCACTTAGCTTAAGGTGTCTCTGCTTTATATTAGTAATCCACATTCTCACTTCTAGCACCTGAATTTGGAAGCCCTTTCCAAGGTCTCAGCTCAAATCCTGTGTTTAACTCTAGGCCCTGGGTAACAGGCCCAAAGATCTGACAACTCCCTGCATTTCTGTTTCCAACAACACTGATGCTGTCAGTTCCAGAGTGCCCAGGATGCGTGTTGCAAGTCAACTCTGTCAGGATCAAGGCGGCTGCCAGGGGGCTGCTTGTGGCTTCTGACAGCCCATTGCTCAGGGCTTGCCAGCGCCCCAGCCCCTCAGGGGCTGCCCCAGCCCGGCCAAGCTGCCCAGCAGCAGCGCCGCAGCCCCACAGCAGCTCCAGAGCAGCCCCGTCCAGAGGCACCTGGGAGCCCTCAGCAAGGCAGCCGGCAGCACACGCGCAGGAGGACACGGCTGGCGCTTCCTGCCTGGCACAGGGCTTGTGGCCATCTCCAGGCACCGCTCTGGCAGCGATCCCCGCAGCTCCGGCCCCTGCCCAGCCGCTCTGTTGGCAGCACAAAGAATTCAGCAGAACCACCAAAGGCCAAGGGGCTTCTGGCCATTTCCCCTGCAGCACTGCACGCCTGGGCAGCTGGCTGAGTGCAAGCACCCTTTTCATCCTCCTCCCCTAAGCCCTACGGACCATGGGCAGAAAAAGAAAGATCCTGGGATTCTCTCTATTATAACACATTCTGTATTTACATACAAAAGAAAAACAAAAATAAGAAAGGAACAATCTTGAACATAAGGAAAATCCCTGCTGGCTCTGGTGGTCCCAGCAGACAGAGCAGCTGGCATCAGATCACCATAGAGCTCCAGCAGCACAGGCGGCCAAGCCCTGAGACATGAAGCCCTGTCTTCCAGGCCCTGCGGAGCCGATCCTCCAGGTTCTCTAAGATGGGATATCGAACTGTAGCTTCCTCCCTGAGAATGTGTAAAGTTTGAAGAGCCAGGCTTCTGAGAGAAAGGCTGATGTCATTCGCCATTTCCTCCAGGGCTGCAAGAGACAGCAACAGAGCCAAGGTAAGATCCCAGATCTGTGGGGAGCTGAGGAGAGCCTCCTGTCAGGGCCATCCCAGCTGGCTGTTGCCATGGCCAGGAGGGAGCAGGGAGCAAGGGGATCAGCCCGAAGCTGTTGGCCACGAATGGCCCAGGTGGCCTTGAAATGTCAGTGTGCTCTGCTCACGGGAGCAGAGCCCTCCGCAGCCGGGGCAATGCTTGCAGCTCCCCTCTGGTAGCCCCGCTGCCAGCCCGCTGCCCTCACTCACCAGTGCAGATCAGCTGCAGCTCTTGCTGTTGCCGCCTCAGGTGCCGCCCGGCGATGCCTGTGAACACAGAGCCTGTCACGGCCCCAGCGGCACAGCTCCCTGCCAGCGGCGCTGCCGGCGCTGTGGCCACACAGGCTGCTGGCCCGGCAGGGCTCAGCCCGGCCCTTGCCGCACGCTGCCGCCCCAGGGCACGGCTGCCAGAGGCGGCAGCAGCAACGCCCAGGCCAGGCGGGGCTTCACGGCGCCGGGCCCGGCTGGCGCTGCCGGGGCAGCAGGCGGGGCTGGGGCCGAGCTGCGGCGGGCCGGGCCGGGCTGCGGAGGGGAAGGGCAGCCCGGGCTCGTGGCTCACCCATGAACCTGACGGCCGCCTCTCGCAGGGGCTCCTGTGGGCTCCGCAGGTAGCGCAGGGCCTGGTGCAGGTACTCAGCCGCTCGGCGCCTGTCTTCTGCCAGCTGCAGAGAGCGGCAGGAGGGAAGGGTTGGCCCGGGCTCAGCCCCTGGGCCGGGCGCTGCCTGCGCCCAGCCCCGGCCTCCCCTGGCCGCAGAGCCCTGAGGCGCGGCCAGCAGCCGCTGGCCAAGGGCTCCCGAGGGCAGGGATCAGAGGGCCGGCTGCTGCACGGGGAGCCGCGGTGCCGGCCCGCAGCCCGGCCGGGCCGGGGCTCCATGGGCACCCGGCTCGGGCCCACGGGAGCCTGGAGAAGAGCCCGCGCGGCCTCTGGCTGCAGCAGCGGGCAGGGGCACAGCTGCCAGCCCACACACTGAGCACCGCCCTCAGGTGCCTTCTTCGGGCTGAGGCTGGGGATTCTTGTCTGCTTTTACCAGGCTGTGTGTGAACATCCAGAGCTTCTTCTTCTTCACCAGTTTGTCAAGGTCCTTCCTCTTCAGGAATTCGGCCACACAAAGCAGCGTTTCCAAAGAAGCCTGGAGAATAGCAGAGACGCAGAGATGTCCACAGAGCACAGGACACAGCACTCCTGTTTCTGTGCCACAGCCTGGAGGAGGCTGCAGCCTGGGAGGTGACCAGAGCAGCAGGCAGCTGAGTCCCCTCCCAAGGGGACAACAGCAGCCCACTAGTCCTCACCTGTGCCACACGCTGATTCTCATCATGGCAGTGGAAGAAGAGTGGTAGAAGGGTGTGGCGCACTTGTGTCTCCAGGGCCTTTCTTTTCTTTCCCATTGGAAGAGCCAGCAATGTTCGGAAGAGCAATATGGAGATCTGCTTCACCTGGCTATTATTCTGTAGGAAGAGAAGAAAAGAAGATCATAGCATGGGCTGTGAGGGGCTCACCTGGCTGCAGGCCTGCATCTCCACAAGGCACCAAGTGTCCGGGCAGCAGTGGCCATGGCTGTGGGCACAGAGCCTTACATGGTCAAAGAGCGGCAGGAGCCCCTCAGCCAGCTGCAGGGCAATGGGGATGGGTATTGCTGTGTCCTTGTCCAAGATTATAAAGCTGAGCACCATGACTGTTATCTTAACTATCTCTCCATCTTCATCCCGCAGGAGCTCCACAAGTTTTTCAATGAGGCTCCACATCTTTTCAGCCTGTGTGGAACACAAGTTTGTGAAAGGCCGTCCTGCTGTTGCAGGGCCCAGAGGCCAAAGGCCTGTCCCGAAGCACTGGGGCAGCTGGAGCGGGAGGCAGGAGAGCTGGGAGCAGCTGCCCCAGCGCCCAAAGCCCCCAGGCAAGGCCAAGCGACTGCGTTGCCCAGCCCCACGCTGCCTGCACGGCTTCAGCCACTGCCCCCTTCTCACCATCGAGGGATCGTCAGTGAGCTTGAGTAGGGCCCTGAGTGCCAGACGACGCCTCTCCCTGCACTCGCTTTGCAGGTACCTTGAGAAGATTTGCAGGACTCTCTCAGCATCACGTTCCCTCATGTCCAGGCACTCGAGGACCTGAAAGGCACAGGGCAGTGACAGGGAGCCGGCCGGCAGGAGCCCAGAAGCTCACAGGGCTGGGCCCAGGCAGCAGCACAGGGCACGGGCACCGTCCTGGCAGCTGTGGCTGTGAGAGGGCAGAGAGCTGGGAGGCAGCTCAGCCAGGCAGCGCTGGCCTTGAGGCTCACCTCCACAAGGAATGCCAGGGCAGGCAGATCCCAGTGTGGCTCCCAGGTTCTGAGCACCCGGAGCAGGTAGCGAAGGATCCGGGAACAGGAGGGTATGGAGACGCAGGACATCTCCCTGGCAGGAGAAAAAGTCAGCAAGACTGTGAGCCAGGAGAATAAAACCTGTCCCAGGAGTGACTCACACAGGTCAGGTCTTTCTCCAGCAGCCTGCAAGCGCACTTGGGCTACTTCAGAGGCTTGGCTTTTTGGCCACCCTCCTCCCCCAGCCTTTCCAGTTCCCTTGGCCCTCCCTCAGTGACAAGGCCCTCTGGCCCATTACCACGGGCACTGTGTGGGTCACTCTGGGCACAGAGCACAATTGTCAGAGGCAGTGGGGAGAAGGGGGTCTCACCTGGCCAGCAGACCCACAGCATAGTGGCAGGTGTCAACAGAGAGCAGCGTGTCCCAGCCACACCTGCGATCCATTGCCACCACCACATCGTTGTACTGCTTTTGGCAGAGCAGGGACTTCAGGGTCTGCACTGCAAACCTGTGTGCACAGCAAAGCCCAGGTCACACTGGCAGCACTGGCTCCTTCCCAGGCCATGTGGCAGGGACAGGAGGAGTGGGATGGAGCACCTGTTGGGGCTGGTGGCAAGGCCGTGCTCTTCCTGGCATCGCTTCCAGAGTGTATTGACCTCCTCTGGCATCTCTTCTGTGCTGAGGAACACTTGGAATAGCAGATGCACAAACAGGCGGGGGAAATACACCTTTAACATGCATGGGACAGGGGACCCCTGGAGGATCTTCCACATCACCACGGTTGCCTGCAAAGGACAAAGGCCCTGAGACAGCGCTCAGTGCCGAGGTGTTTGTGTGGCAGGGCCCGAGCGTGGCACGGAGAGGCCCGGAGAGAGGCTGGGGGAGCACGGGGCCTGGTGGGCCTGAAGCTGCCCCTGGGCCAGGGAGATGCAGTGGGGGAAAGAGGATGGAGAGCTGCTGGAGAGGCGGCCTTGGGGCCAGCAAAGGCCAATGTCAGTAACTCACAGCCAGGGCAAAGACACCCGTTTCATCCCCATCGGAGGTGCACGTGCTGTGCTCTGGCCAGCTCCCAAGCACATCCAGGAGTCTCAGCACCACCAGCTTTGCAGTCCTGGCTGAGCCCATGATGGTCTTCCACATGGTCATGGCAGCTCTGTGGGGTCAGAGCTCTGTCTCAGGGGCGTCTCAGACACAGCCCCGGGGGGAGCTGAGCTGGCTGCCAGTTCTGCCTCTGCCCACTGGCCCTGGCCAGCAGCAGCCAGGCAGCCCAGCCCTGTGGGGACAGAGCCCTGAGGGGCAGGGAGGGAGCATGGCAGCAGGCTCAGGGGCTGACGTGCCAGGGCTGGGAAAGGCAGCAGCCAGAGAGCCCTGGGAGTCTCTGTTGGTCACACACCTTGGCCAGGCTGTATAAAGGGTGATGGGCTGGGGAGGCCTGAGCCCTGTGGGCAGGTGGGCCCCATACCTGTCACAGGACGGGGCCACACGCAGGAGCGTCATCACTGCGTCATGTGGCTGTGCTTCAGTGAGATCCAGCAGGGTCTTGTCCAGCCTGTGCTCAGCACAATCATTGGCCATGATCCACTGGTGGATGAACCTCACCATGGCGGGCACCTGGAGAAGGCACCAGGAGACTTGGAAAGCTGCCAGAGGGAGCAATGTTCCCAGCTTCCCCAGAGAAGTGCTTCCCTTCCCACTGCACTGCCATGGCCTCAAAGGCTCACAGCAACCAGCATGCATCGCTTAGGTGGCCAAGCAATTCCCGGGAGCATTAAACCCTTCCCACAGGCTGCTTACTTGCTTTGGATTGTAAAAATTTTTTTCTCCAAGCATAGGCAGGAGGGCAGCACGGGTCTTGGTTTGTAGGATGGGCGAGTACAGTCTGGGCCCAGTTCCCATGGAGATGATCTCTTCCTCCTGAATTCTCTTCATGAATTTGTAAAGAAGTGTTAGGAGAAGGGCAGGAAGCCAGGGATGTTGCATGGAGTGCTGCACACACGGTGCTGGGCTGAGCAGGGACAGCAGGCCCAGCCCAGGTGGGGGTGGCTGCAGGTACCTGCACTGTTCTGCGGAAGCGGCCACGGCTGGATTCCTGCTCTTGTGTGCGCTCCAGGGCTGCATCTGGCAAAGAGCGAGTGCAGCCAGAGCTGAGGGGCTGCAGGAGAGGCCAGAGAACACAGCCCAGCCCTGCGCTGCCCAGGCAGGGAGACCAGTGAGATGGCCCAGGGGATTCAGCAGGGCCACTGCGGGGTGTCTGCCTGGCCCCTGTTCCATCCTGTCCATGGGCATGTCCCCAGGGGATGGCATGGCATGGCATGGCACCAAGCTGGCTGCAGGCACCAGTCCTTTGGCCCAGCTCTGCCACTCACCCTCCTGTGGTGGCTGTAACGGCATCACCTCCTTGGTCTCCCGTGCCGGGGCAGCTCCAGGGCCTTCTTCCTCCTCGTCGTCCACCCAGACCCGTTTGGGCACTATCCGGGGTCTCTGCTCCATGTCAGTGACTGGAGCTACTTGCAGGAGAGATGTCTTGGAAAAGCTCCGGGGCACCATGTCCCACACTCTGCTCTCAAGGGCAGCTGCAATAGAGGAACCTCGGGGAGACCACAGCTCAGCAATCCTGTGATCTGGCCTCAACCTCAGCTAAAGGAAGAACGTTTCGGGAAAGTTCCGTGTCAGACGGGAACGAGCGCGCTGTGCGGGGGCTCCTCACGGCACCGCTGTGTCTCGTCCTGTCCCGTCACCTGCTCCAAGCACCCACGCAAGCTTCTATTTCTCACGTGTCACAAAGGGCCCTTGGACACCTGTTCCATGTCACAGTGACCGTGCTGCACCGTGTCACCAAGGGCCCTTGCACACTCTGCCGCCTGCCCTGGGGCCGCCCCCAGCCCAGCCAAAGTGGCCCAGGCTGGAAGGAATGCCTGGCCCCAGGTGTCCAAGGCAGCCCCACAGGATCTTTAGGAAGGGCTCAGAGCATCAGCAAACGCTGCCCTGCTCTGCGGGCTCAGGGCAGCAGAAGGAGCCCCCAGGGCTGCCGACGCAGCCGCGCTGGGAAGGGCACGGGGCCTTCCAGGGAAGCTGGCACGGCCTCCTTGGGACACGTCCCGGCCCAGGCCATGCTAAACCCGCGGGTGTGACTCGCACAAGGAACGTGTGGGCCCGGGTACCAATGCTGCTCTGAGCCCTGGGGCCCGGGCAGCGCTGACATCAGCAGCTGGGGCAGAGTCCCTGCCCAAGCAGAGCTGCCACACCCCGAGCCCTGGCAGCGCCGGTGCCCGTCTCCTGCCCCAGAGACCTGTGCCCCCGGGGGGCTTCTGTGCCACAGGGAGCCAAAGCCCACGTGCACTGGGGGCTGTGCTCCTTCCTGCAGGGGCTGATGGCAGGAGCACCTGGAGCAACTGCTGGCCAACACTTGGTCCCTGTCAGATTATTCTGCTCCTTCCTGCAAGGAAGTTTTCCATAGCAGGGATCAACAGCTGCACAAACGCAGCAACAGCTACTGTCTGCATTTCACAGACCAGAGGGACTCTACAGAGACACAAATATGTCTCTTTGGACTTTTCTGCAAGTTTTTCATGCCTTCTGGAATAAAAAAAACAGTTGAGTTTAAAGTTTATTGCCGCATTGTTTGTGTGCCTGAGGTTAGCACGTAACATCCCGTGCATTGGGAAAGTGCATAGACAGGGATAACTCTCAGAGGAGAAAGAGGTTTTCTGTGTCTCTGAGTATGGTGCAAGCACCCTAAAGGAGCAGCCAATGCAAGTGCTGAAAATAGACTTGCTGTTCTTGGGCTCGTTCCTGAGCCTGCTCTGATGCTCTTTCTGTGGGGTCCGGAGCCACCGGGGCAGCAGCGACTCCGCAGCCCTGCTGGAGGAGACACGGCTGCCGTCCCCATGGTGGCAGCAGCTCTGCGGCCCAGAGCTCTGGGTCAGGGGGGCCTCGGTCACGACACCTTGGTCCGGACAGCTGCCAGCCCTGCCTGGCCGCCAGCTGTGCCTCTGCCCCTCACTGGCAGCATCCAGACAGCAGCCCCTGGAGGGCCCGTGCCCTCCATGAAGGTGCTGACACCAAGTATTGGGCACTGGGGGATCAGGGCTCCACGGCGCCGGGCCCGGCTGGCGCTGCCGGGGCAGCAGGCGGGGCTGGGGCCGAGCTGCGGCGGGCTGGGCCGGGGAGGGGAAGGGCAGCCCGGGCTCGTGGCTCACCCATGAACCTGACGGCCGCCTCTCGCAGGGGCTCCTGTGGGCTCTCCAGGTAGGGCAGGGCCTGGTGCAGGTACTCGGCTGCTCGGCGCTTGTCGTCTGCCAGCTGCAGAGAGCGGCAGGAGGGAAGGGTTGGCGCGGGCTCAGCCCCTGGGCCGGGCGCTGCCTGCGCCCAGCCCCGGCCTCCCCTGGCCGCAGAGCCCTGAGGCGCGGCCAGCAGCCGCTGGCCAAGGGCTCCCGAGGGCAGGGGGCAGAGGGCCGGCTGCTGCCCGGGGAGCCGTGGTGGCGGCCTGCAGCCCCGCCGGGCCGGGGCTCCATGGGCACTCGGCTCGGGCCCACGGGAGCCTGGAGAAGAGCCTGCGCCGCCCAGGGAAGGGAGCGGCGTGTGAGGCGCAGGCTGGTGCCCCTGGCTGCAGCACTGGACCTGGACTGAGTCCAGAATTCAGACCTGACAGAACGTGGCTTCACAGTTACATTCACACAAGAACAGATATCCAGAGCTCTGGGCAATCACGCAGCAGGTTTTTGTTTCCACGTGGCAGGGTGGCAGAAATGCTGCAGTCTTCTTTGAAGCATCTCCTTCAGAAGCCGCTTGGAGCAAGGCCACAAGAGCAGCCATTTCAAGTCCATGCACACACACACAGACACACACACAGCACAGATAGCTCAGCAGAGCAAAGACAGGAAGGGCCTTTGTATCATGTATTCCAGCAAAGGTTTATTGCATCCACCATGCCGAAGGGATCAGGGAGACAGACCTGGACATATGCTCTGCACCAGGTTACATAGGAGTCAGTGGGCAAATGGGGCAGCACAAATTGCAATGCAAAGGGGATTGGCTTTCAGGGAAGACAGGGCCGGACACTAGGGGTACCCCAACCAATGAGGAAACACATAAAGGAGAAACCATGAGAATTTGGGACCTATGGAGGAAGGAACAGGGGTGGATCATAGTGTTGCAAGGCTCCGTGGCAGAAGTCTTCTCTTTCAGCCTAGGTGGAGACTATTGTATATTCTTCCAAGGCAAGGCCGTTGGGATTTCCCTGAAGGGTTCAAAGGATTCCACAGGTTGTATATAAGAAGGGAGTGAACAAAAAGCACAATTTTCACATCCAAGGCAGACAAATGATATGAGGAAAATAATTTCCAGAAAGGAACCTTATCTCGAGAATTTATGATGCAAGCTAACTGCCATGTGAATCAGGGAAAGCCTGGCTCCTTTAGTTTTCCGCAGGAAGTATTCCCCCATGTAAACAGATACCAGTGCTGTTGTTAGTGCTGGATCCCCCAGGATGGTGTCATGCACAGCATACAGTACAGCTGGGTCAGGAGATGCAGGGAGAGAAGAGCAGCAACCTCTCTGAACATATCATAAGGATATAAAGCTAGCAGAGAGTATCCAAAGAGGGACATGAAGATGATGAGGGGACAGGAGGGGAAACTGTATGAGGAACAGCTGAGGTCAATTGGCTTGTTCAGCTTGGAGAGGAGGAGGAGAGAGGGGGAGGAGATCTCAGCATCTTCCTCCCGAGGGACAGCTCCAATCCCTGCTCTCTGTGACAGGGACAGCACCTGAGGGAATGGCTGGAGCTGTGTCAGGGCAGGGTCAGGTGGGAGATCAGGAAAAGGTTCTTTCCCCAGTGGGTGCTGGGCACTGCCCAGGCTCCCCAGGGAATGGGCACAGCCCCCAGGCTACCAGAGCCCAAGGAACATCTGAACAATGCCCCAGGGATGCACAGGGTGGGGTTGTTGGGGTGTCTGTGCAGGGCCAGGGGCTGGGCTCCTGATCCTTGCAGGTTCTTTTCTCTGGTGAGTCTATGATTCCATGATTCCTAGACCCTGGGAAGGAAGATTGCTTTTTTACAGTGCTTTGCCATGTAAATAAATGCTATTTGTAGTGCCTTCAGTTGGCTGTGCTCTCAGTTGTACCAAACAAAAGTGACAGGATTCAGCTGCTGTTTTAGACAGAAAGCACAAAGCGCCACCTCACCATATCGAGCATTGCTCTATTTAAAGGTTCCAACAATCTCTTCTCCATTTCCAGATGGAAACATCAGCAAACACAGGTTGCAAAACTCAAATGAGTTCCAACATTCCCAGGATACAAATTTTCACTAATGAAACCAAGCAAGGATTGCCCACAAAGCCTTTGGAATCGCTTCCTAGATGAATTAAAGTCTCTTCCATGCAGGGCTGTAATAGCTGAACTTCTGCAGTGCTGAAAGGTTTCAGGTAGAGTGGGAAAAAGTCCACAGTGTTCCTGTACAGTCCGAAATAGGGATGCAGGGTTGGACCAAAGGCTTTACTCAGGGGGATGATGCCAAAATCCATTGCATTCTGGCACACCAGCATTCCAGACCCCAGCAGGTCTGACAGACAGCCCATGCAAGGAACAAGCAAGATCCAGCTACTAGAGAATGGAATGGGAAGGGAGATGGATTCATTCAGACAAGCAATTAGTGCTTGAAGGAAACCCGTGCACAGGTCCCTTTGAGTGAAATGGAAAAGCAAAAGGATTTTGGCAACAGTAGCAGAACTCTTGGAAATAGGAGTGCTTTGCAACAGCAGCTTACTAGGACTAATTGCTGCCACTGGACATTAGGGCAGATGAGAAGAGTTTGGGTAATGCAGGAATCATGTCAGGAGATAAGCAGTCATCTCCTGTTTCCCCACAACCTTGCAACAAGCAGAAAGGGCTGTTTGATCAATGAAAATAAAAATAGCAAGAAAATCCTGCTGACTCCTGCTGAGACGTTGATAGTCTGGTGCCTCTGTTGCCATCTGCTTGGGGGTTACTGCCAGCTCCGAGCAATTATTCTTCATGAATTGGTACCTGTGTGAGCAACAGAAAGAATTGGAGAGTAGAGCTCCTAGCCCACCTCAAGGCTTTGCTTTCATCCTCTCCACATCAGCTCAGGTGACTTGGATGCCTTGTCCGGGGGGGAGGTGTCCCTGCCCATGGCAGAGGGTGGAATGGATGAGCTTTAAGGTCCCTTCCAACCCAAACCATTCTGGGATTCTAGGATTCTTCTGAAGGCACTATCATCTGTAATGAGAGATCCCTTTCAACAAGCTCCATCATAAACTGCTGTCCCTTGTCCCAGGCTGCCCCACTGTAACTAATTACAGCCTGAATTACAGCCTGGTTTTCCAGCCACACTGCAGCTCCCTTTGATCTGTGCTGGCCTAAATGGCCTCCAGAGTTCCACTATTCTACAGCCTGGTTTTTAGGCAACTTGGAGTCCAGCACCTCCTACAACCAGCCCAGGAACTGGTGACCCTTGTAGATTTTATTAGGTGGTTGCAAGTCATTCATGACTAAATGGAACTTAGGTCAAGTGAATCTTCAGTTTTCCCAGGAAAACAGTGAGCTGACTGGGGAGTGTTTGGCACAGGTTTAAGTTCTCCTGGACAAAACCACTCTGTGGAAGGAGGAGCAAGGCCCTAATGTCCAGGCTGATCAAGTTGTTCCAGATTATCTCATTCAACAGTTACTCTTCTTAACCTGCTGTCTCCAAAGATGACAGTGTTCTCTGCATCCATCAGTGTTCTGTCTGCCTTTTACATCCCACTGTGGCATCCAAGCCAATTCTTCCTTAAAACTGGAGGTAAAAGTACACAAGGCTGATGACCAGACACTCAGCTGGACCAGAGGCTTTGGGTCAGCTCCTCGCACTGCAGCTTATTGTACAGGACACAGGAAGGCTACAGGGATCCAGCCTAAGCCACACTTTGATAATGGAAAAATAAACCTTACTCCTGCCCTCACTCCTGTCTTTTCTATTTGGGTTGCATGCTCTTCAGAGCTAAAAGGTACCAAGGGTAGAGGATCCAGCACAGCAGCCCTGCATTTTCTAGAGGCCCTCCAACACAAAGACAACTAAAATGACCTTGGGTTAGTCACAGTTTTTCAAAGAGAAGTGAGCAAAACAAGGTATTTTAAACAGTGCCAAAATTGATAGAAACCCCAGATGGAAAACTGTATTTTTCAGAAAGAAAAACACAAATGAGGAACAGAATTCTGGTCTCCTTTCTTTCCCAGTATCAGACAATATGAATACAAGCATCAACAATTAATACTAGCTCTTCTTCCAAAGAGACAGCAACTGAACACCACAAATTCTGGTAGGCTTTTTCAAGGCAGAGAATGGATTTAAAGAGGGCTTACCCTGCTCAAGTAGCTGCTCTTGGATTTCAGCTGCACTCATTTAATTTTACTGGAAATCTCTTTCAGAAGGCCTTTCAAATCAGAGAGCTTTAAAAAAAAAGAAGAAGGAGGTTATTTTGGTAAAGTCTATCTAGCTGAATGAAAGCAGTGCTAATGAGAAAAGGAAGTACTGACTAATTGCCTCTTCAAGTATTGCATCAAATGCAAGAGTGCTGGAGAGGACACTCCCAATTACAATGTTCATCAGGGCAATTAATGCAGCAAGCCCTGATGCCTCTGTGATTCAGTGAGTTAACCAGCAGTGACCAGAAGAGAGAAACAAGAGGGAATTAAGGTTAGGAGGATGTCTTTTCAGTTTCAAGAGCAGCATCACTAGCCACAGACTGGCTCACCACTTCCCTTTCAGTCTTCGGAAGCAAACTATCATTTTGTAATCGAAATTATTTGACAGCAACCAAAATATGTATTCTGAAGTATACATGGGTCTTTTCACCTGTGAGCTTCTCAAAAGTCTGTGCTTCATGTCAAAGCCACTCCCCACTTCAGAGGCCAAATAGATTGTTCAGTCAAGCCTCAGAAAATACCCACTGTGAATGTCTTTTCAGCATCACAGTCATAAAAAGATTATTTGTATGGCAATTCTCATAATGTGCTCTCTGGCAGATTGGTAGCTTTCTATTGCTTAATTACCCCATGCCAACAGCACCAGAAGCTAAACTTGACAGATACCTTGGGAAGGGGACATACCAGGTGTGTGACATCCCTTCTTCCCATTGGTGTTTCATGGGCCTCTTACACAGCTGAATGCTGCAGTTTAAGGTGGAAATTACTTCTATTTTATTCCATCCCACAAGGAATACTGAGAAACACTCCTCCAGCAAGTGTCTGTCTGTTTCATTTTCCTTCACAATATGAAGCTCTTGTGGCTTGGAAGGGACCTTATAGCTCATTGTGTTCCACCTCTGCTGTGGGCAGGGACACAGGCTGCTCCAAGCCCCATCCAGCCTGGCCTTGGGCACTTCCAGGGATCCTGGGGCAGCCACAGCTTCTGTGGGCACCTTGTGCCAGGGCCTGCCCACCCTCACAGCCAAGAATTTCTTCCCATTATCCCATCTTTACCTGCTCTATGTTCAAACCCATTCCCTCTTGTCCTAATCTCTACACACCATACACGTTCCTGTCCATGCAATCAAAACACCATGGTAAAAAAGCCCAGTTAAAATGGGGTCCTGGTGACAGTGACAAAGACTGCACATGACTCTGGGAGCTCATTTTCCTTGCCATGGCACACCCCCTGTTCACCAGAGAGAATCACATTCCCCAGAGCAGTCTGGGACAGAAGTACCTTTGCATCCAGCTGTCTGAATCGATGCACCATCCTAGAAGCAGAAGGAGAACACGGAGCAAAGGGATCAGTCTGAATACCAAGGAAAACTTGGCCAATTACCACATCCCACCTCCCCCAGGGCTCCATCCTCCCAGGGAGGCAGGGCTGCACGTGACTGGCATCATTTTTAGTAAAAGTAAATGAACTAATATGCAAATTATTATTAGTAGTAGGATGCTATTCCATTTTCCTTCTTAAGACACTTTTGCTTCCAGTACCAAGGAGATGGTTTTGGTATTTGTTTGGCTTCTTATCCAATGCTGCATGTCTCTGGGTAGTCTTAACTAAACACTTATTTGGGGACAGCAATGTTCATGCCCACGGATAGGAAGGGTCTGGTTTTTCTTGCCCATTCCTAACAGCTCTCTCTGATTAAGGGAAATACTCAAGCTGTCAGAAGTTAGCAAAGTTAAGCAATCATACAGAGCAGGTTTTGCTCTCTAGCAGTGCTCTGTTTTCTTCCTTTCTTTCTGTTTCTTTTTTCTCTTGCACTATTACTCTGAAAACAGTGAGACAGATCCCAAAGATAATGTTTCCATGAGCTGGCAGTCAAAGAAACATCCAAGTCTAAGTATCCAAGCTCCAAATACCATTATTCTAAAGATCATCTTCCCTCCTCAGAGGTCTTCCAGACTAAGTACACATCTCCATCTGGATTACTGCTGTGGGAACATCAGAGATTCCAAATCTAATGGCAAACATTGTCTGCTAAATGTATAACCATAGAATTATCTGGGTTGGAAAAGACTGAGTCCAATCAATCCCACCACTAACTTGTGTCCCCAAGTGCCAAATCCACAAAGCTTTTAAATCCCCACCCTGAGGTGGGAGTGCCACCACTGCCCTGTGCAGTCTGTTCCACGGCTGGACAACCCTTTCCATAAAGAACTTTTTCCTAATATCCAACCTAAACTAATGCTACAGCAAGAGTCAGCTGTAGCACTGCTTCCCATGATGAGATCTCAAAACACCATGGGAAGACATTTTCTTCTCTTCAGCAGACAAAAAAGCACCATTTCACTTTAGGAATAAAAAGCATGTTTATGCTGAGATTGCTTACTTACTCATTAATTTGTAAACATTTAGAGCTGCTGAAAACTTGCCTTCACTAGAAATGTTCAAGAGAAAATTAAGAGAATGAAGACAAAAATGGGCAGGCTTACTCTTCTGATGAATCATTTGCTTTTGTATTGATTTTGACGAGGTAATTTTCCTTCATGACAGCTTCCCATGCCAGGATTTCATTGTCCTCATTTCTCGAGCCTGGGAAATTTATTTGAAGAAAAAACACTTAATTTGTCTTTCCAAAGCCAAGGTGCAAAAAGGCTGGGTCAGTGTGTGGATTCTGAGGTTAATGATTCCCTTCCCCACATCCTGAGCACTCACAGCCCCACTGCCCACCCCTGACAGATGTGACAGCAACACCTGGCACTGAATGCTCCTGGCAACCAGAGTCACTTAAAAATACAAAATCTGAGCAAACATAAAACCCCAAACCAGCCAAACAAACACAAAACACCCCCCTCCTCCCCAACCTTACAAGCTCCAAAAGTCTTTCTGGCCTTCTCTGAGTCTTGGTTAACACAGGTGCCTCTGCTTCAGCAGGTACAGGACATTCTAGCAAGTTCCCATCTGGGTTTGAGCTTTCCATTTGCTTCTATATTATCCCATATTGGGTCATTAAGAGTAACACTTCTAAGAACCACAGTGTAGGATTTTTCACTGAACTGAAACCCTCCAGAACAATGAAGAATTGTCTTCTCTAAGAAGCATTTTGTGGTGGTGCTGTGAATTCAATAATTGATACAGAGGAGCCCACTTTGAGGCATCAAAGCCCTCCAGGGTAATACTTCAGCATTTTATCATGTTCCATGAGGAATAAACCACATTTTTTAAAATAAAAAAATAAAATTAACTGAGACAAAAGAAGCCCAGAGGTGGCGAACGGCTGAAATCCCTTTCTTCCACCCAGTGCTCCTCTGAGCTCACACACTCCTCAGCTGTTCTCCTACATTCCAACAAGCATTTAAGTACCCAAATCCCAACCATTTCCTTAAGAGTTAAATGGGGAAGGCAGGATTTTACAACAGTCAACACCTCAGTGTGCTTCCTCCACATAGTTTTCAGTTCCTATCATCAGCAAAACCACAATCATTTTCTGGCTCTAATTAACTCTCCCATTCTTTCAGAGCTGCAGCATCCACTGTGCATCATTTGAGCAGGAATTTCTGCCATCCAACAGCTTCCCCAGCAAGGAATCCACACAGCAATCTGGACAGCCAAAGTGATTTAGTGCTAAGCAATTTTATAGCCCAAAGCAGGCTCTTCCTCCTAAACTGGTAACAAATCCAGCTTCTGCTGCAGGGCAACAGGCAGATTGCTGATGAATGGGAGCAGGCCTGTCAATTAACTCAACTTATGCTCTCTCAGCTGAGAAAACACTACATTTGCTGGAGAGATGGGGGGAAGGCTTGTTAAAACAATTCCTATCTGTGTCCTCTGACAGAGAAATTGAAGGAGAAATAGCTCAAGAATTGACTTGCCATTTTTGAGGTGGTTTGCTCGTTTGGCTATATGGAAACTGTTTATTCTCTTTCTGTCATCCCTAGCAAGCAGGATTAATTACAAAAAAACCTTGCAATGCTGGGAAACAGCACAGGCAGCCCTAAAGAGTTGGGATTAATCTGAAGTCTTAATGATTTACACACACAAAGCAATTCTACATCGAAATGGCTTGGACAAGAGAGCACTGGATAAATCTGACTTGAAAACTTGAATCCTACTGAAGAGATTTCCATCAGCACAGTGGATTTGCATGACAGAGGTCTACATGGCCCTTGGAAATTTCCCAGGGGAGCACAAAATGCCTGGAATAAGCACAGGATGCCATGGAGGATCTGCAATGCACCTGCTGCATTGGGCAGCAAGGGCCAAATCCAAGGTTCCTTGGGCAACAAGGAAAAATCCAACTCACAACAAATGGATGGCTCTTTGCTTTCCTTGTTACAGCAGCACTTGAAGCATTTCCTCAGCACCATGTATATGTAGGCAAAGATGACAAAGGGGAAGGGGATGGTCAGGCGACTGCAGTATTCCTGCACCAGGAAAAACCGCTGGAACTTCCACACCTGGTCATTGTTCTCCTGCACTGATCCAACTGTGTAGCTGGTGGGAAAGAGAGACACCCAGCATGAGTTATTCACCAAAGAGCTGCAGCAGAGCCAAGAACAGAGCATTCCTCTACTGTACCAGGGCATGGTTTTATAGCCACAGAATCCCACAGTGGTTTGGCTTGGAAGGGACCTTAAAGCTCATCCCAATCCATCCCTGCCATGGGCAGGGACACCTTCCACCATCCCAGGTTGCTCCATGCCCCATCCAACCTGGCCTTGGACACTGCCAGGGGCAGCCACAGCTGCTCTGGGCACCCTGTGCCTGCCCACCCTGCCAGGGAACAATTCCAAATTCCCAATCTCCCATCCATCCCTGCCCTCTGGCAGTGGGAGCCATTCCCTGTGTGCTGTCCCTCCATCCCTTGTCCCCAGCCCCTCTCCAGCTCTCCTGGAGACCTTTAGGGCCTGGAAGGGACTCTGAGCTCTCCCTGGAGCCTTCTCCTCTCCAGGTGAGCACCCCCAGCTCTCCCAGCCTGGCTCCAGAACAGAGGGGCTCCAGTCCTTGGAAAATCTCCTCTGGACTCATCCCAGCAGCTTCTGATGTTAGGGCCCCAGTCATTCATTTATTGACTAGGAGGTTATTTAGCTTGTTCTCCTTCTTAGTAATTTGCAAATGGGTGGAACTAAGACAGTAGGAAAAAAAAAAAAAACCCTTGAAGTTACAAATAGACTGGAAAAAAATCTGAATAAGAAGAAAATGCTCCATGTACTTTTACTACCTCAGCTGTAAGCAATCTTCTTCCAGCCTAGACACATGAGAACAGGATGCTTCTTCACAAGATATTACGTCTTATTAACTGAGCAGATAACTCCCTTCTTAGGGAAAAAAAATAAAAAACAAAAACAAATAAATCTAAACCTAGAACACTAACAAAAATTTAAAAGCTCCTAAGATTTGTAGTAGAGGTTAAGGACATTCCAGACATGGATCAAATCCATGGCACAAAGCACTGTATGAACCCAGCAAGGCCTCAACCACCGGAGCAAGGTCAGGTTAATAAAACCATAGAGTCCTGAAGAGTGAGAATGACTCATTTACTCACTCTAGCAAGGTCACTGGGACAGAAGGGTGAGAATAACTCATTTACTCACTCTAGCAAGGTCAGTGGGGCAGAAGAGTGAGAATAACTCATTTACTCACTCTAGCAAGGTCAGTGGGGCAGAAGAGTGAGAATGACTCATTTACTCACTCTAGCAAGGTCACTGGGGCAGCAGCTCACCCTTGGCCAGGCCCTGACCCAGCATCACCCCTGTGTGACCCACGGGGGTTCACACCAAGCCCACAGCTCAGAGGATGCTCAGAGATGGAGGCCAAGGACAGGCAGCAGTCCCTCCCCAGGACACTGCACCAGCTCCCCCAGGCTGCAGGGACAGATGCAGAGGCAAGGGTGGCTTCCTGCTGTTTTCCAGCAGTGCACTCCCTTTCCCAGGGAAATGCCAGTGCGGGGATGGCCGGGAGGGCCCCTGGGTACGCACCCGAACATGGCCACGAGCAGGTTGACCAGGAGGATGTTGGTGGAGAGCATGTAGATGCACACCAGGGGAATGGTGATCCACTCGGGGAAGCGGGGCTGGTTGTTGGCATCCAGCTCCACGCACAGGGGCTTGGACTCGTTCCCAGAAAAGGTGCAGTGGTCAAAGTTGTAGGTGGTGCCTCAGAGAGAGAGGGGAGAGCAAACAGTGAGCTCCTGTTCTGCTGGGCTGTCCTGGACTGCCAAGAAAATTTTGTTCTGTTTGCCATTTGTATGGCAGTTCTCTTCTGTTAAGTGGGCAGTTTTCCTTATCTCTTTCACAACTGGGGGGACATCTGCTGATAAGAGGCTATTGAATGTCACTGCATGGCTGATAAGAACTACAGCATCCCACTGGGAGATGTGAGCCCAGAGGGGAGAGCCAAGCATTCTACCCAGATATAATGTGGAGGCTCTGGAACACCAGCGGGGCTTTTCTCCACTGGATTTCCCAGAGGAACAGCTGCTCTCTTCCCCTGGATCTTCAGAGGAAGATTGCACCCTTCTACAGATCCCCCTGCTCCAACAGAACCACCCCTGACACTGCAGGAGGGCTGAGCCACAATTCCAATGGGACTGCCACCAACAGCCTGACCCACAGGGTGTCAGGCTGGGTTCTGACTCTGTCAGTGTTTTAGTTTACTGCATTGTTTATCTTTTTATTTTCTTCCCCATTAAAGAACTGTTATTCCTTGCTCCCATATTTTTTGCCTGAGAGCCCCTTAATTTAAAATTTATAGCAATTCAGAAAAGGGAGGGATGGTTTTATATTTTCCATTTCAGGGGAGGCTTCTGCCTTCCTTAGCAGAGTCCTGTCTTTCCAAACTGAGACAAGGGCCCAGCCCCAGCTCCTGCCCTCATCCCTCCATCCCTGCTCCCCTTTAGACTTGGAGGCAAGGGGCCAGCACAGTCTGGACAACATTTAGGAGGACAGAGCCTTTGACCCAGCCGGGAGAGACCCCCAGAAGGCAAATACCATCAATATCATCAGGGTACTGGCCAAACATGGCCAGGTAGGGTTCGTAGATGACCGAGCGGAAGATCCACTCCCAGCGGTGCTCGTTCTTCCTCAGGATGCCTTGCCTGGCCACACCAAAGGCCACCATCCACACAGCAAAGAGGAAGAGGAAGAAGAAGACATCTATCATCTGAAAAAGGGACAACAGGCATCAATGAGTGCCCCTCTGCATCCACACATGGAGGGCTTTTTGCTCCTCGTTTCACCAACACACATGGTAACAACTGACCGCTCCCATTCCGAGAACTTCAAACATATTTATGCAACCACAAAAGCAAGGCATGTTTTGGAACACAGGATATCCCCCTGGTGTCACACAGGCTCCACAAAAGTCAGAACCAGGTAAAAAGGACTGTGGCTCACCTTATCCCTGTGGGATGAAAGCTTCTGGAAATGCCACTCTGGATGGCTTCCAGCCAGCATTTACAGCACGGACACTCTGGCCAATGGTTTCATGAATTTCTAGCACTGTATGAGAGGATCCTCACCACCCTCTTCCTTAGGTACTCGTGTGATGGATGCAGTGGAGGACCTAAATCCTCCCCCTGTACCCTCTATCATCACTATCTTGTTTGGGGAATACTCATGGGAGCAACAGAAATACTGCTGAAACGTTTGAGGTATGGAAGACAAAAGCTACCAGAAAGCAAATTTCCTCTTCTGTTCTTCAGCCTGATCCTTATTCTATCTCTTGACACAGAAAAATGCCCTGCTCTTAATTAGATCCCATTTAAATCTTAATTCATCCTGTTTAGCAGATTTAACTTGCTGCCATCATCAGAACATGGTGATTTTGCTCTTAAGAGGGAAAGGAAAAAAAAGTGTCACATCATTTATTTAGACTCTCTTGAACAGCTGCCAGAATCTTACCATCCTCTGCAGCATAATAATTTTGGGTCCTAGATTCCTGCTAACTGTGAAAATGTGGATGAGCCTCAGGGTAAAAACTATGTAGTCCAAACAGAAAATTACTCTCCCGGAATACCAAGAGCTTTCATCAGAGTGAAGCCTGATGGAGACAGCAGAAGAAAACAAAGAGAAGCCTTGGGTGAATCATGAAGAAATCAGGTAAAACCACACAGAAACATTGAAATGGAGAGTGGAAGGTGAGTAATTGGAAAGCAGAGCACAGCTATGCAGGGCCCCATGGTCTCCCACATCTAATGACAGGTGACAGAGATGGTTAATGCACACTCTGTTTACACCCTTCCTTCCTGACATGCATCATATCCCTGCTCGTTTCTTCTCTTATTTTTTCTCTTACCCTTAAAGCCATTAACAGCACAGAAATCTGTACCTGGAGCTACTCCCACAGCCCTGTGAAACCACCACAGTGCAACAATTGCTCCACTGCCCTGAGGCAACAAGGACTTAGTTACAGCTGACTGAACAATTCCTTTGGAAAACGTGATTCCATCATTTCTTTGCCATGGTTTTTAACTGACCACATCGTGTAGAACAGCTTTGGGAGATAATGACATTGTTAGGCTGTTGTAGGGACAATCACAGTCCTCTTAAATAGAACACAAGGCCCATGTGGTCATACTAAATAGCCAGTAACAGGAGCCACAGAAAATCCTAAAGATCCCCTGGCTTTTTTTTTTTTTTTGGTCAGTATTTGGGGCCTTCATAAAGGGAATTTCATGAACAGACTGCTCCCGAGAATTTCATTGCAGGTTGTAGTCAAAACCCACCAAGGAAGGGAAGTAAAGCTGTAAGATGAACACAAGAGAAGGCACTACTCACCTGAACACAATCCCTGCTATGAAGTAGAAGATTGCAAGGGTATCCATAACATTCCACAGGTCTGAGAAATACTTGCTGCCGTTCATGTACCACTGGGAAGGAAAAAGAACAGAAAGTAACCTCCACACAGCAAAGTTTCCTTGCCCAATTAGCTTTTTGTCACACAACAGATAACACCAGAGTTCAGATGGCTTTCAGTTTCCCCAGAAAGAAGGGTTTAGTGTGTCCAGCAATGCCACAAGTTACTGGCAAGCTGTTTTTTTGGGTCTTGCTGTGACCCAGGAAGCACTGCAGAGGGGAGGGGGGTCACAGTTTAGGGGCAGCTGATGCATCCTGGCTTCTCTCCCTTCACAGAGATCATTGACTGATCTGCCCCCAGCTACATGCACATGCTTTGGATCATAGATGCAGATTTAATTTATTCTTTTAACTACAGAGCTCTCTATTTTTGAATTGCAGGTCTAGTGAGAATCCCTGCTCATTCCCAGACTGGCACAGCAGCCTGGATCCCCACAGATCCTGGATCTGTGCAAGAACCAACCTCAGGAGTCAATTCAGAGGTGACTCATGAGGACAAGAAGTTTCACCAGGACAAACCTCTGCCAGGCCTGGAGAAATAAACTGCATCCCCAATCATAATTCTTTTGAATTTCAATTTTTACTGAAATAATAAAAGTTTTGGAGAGTATTTCTCAGTGAATCTCTAACTGGCATATCCAAGGAATGCAATTCTGCCCTTAGTGCTTTTATGGGAAACAAACAGAAATCAAAGGGAGTTTTGTTCTAGGTGCTGTCTCTGCCCAGTAGCTCCCTAAATCAAACAAAACATCTGGGACTGAGGTGCAGTTCTCCACATTCCAAGCAGTTCCTACTGCTGAGAGGTGAAGTGCACAGAGGTTCAGTCCAGATTCCTCCTCCACAGGAGAAAACAAGGCTCTCCTTCACACCCCACCAGTGCACCCACTCACCTGGCTGGAGGCTACCTCCATGTGCCTAAGGAGGCAGCAGGGAAAAGGCCTCTCCAGTTTCCCTAGGGCTCTAAACAGGACTGGGAGAGCTCCAGCTACTTACACATCCCTGGGAGCACCAGAAGTGAAAGCAGGGCTGAGCCAGTGCCTTACAGTTCAGAGACTGCTCCAGACCAAGGGCTGATTTCTCTCCAGGACTGGGTATCTGACTGCAGGGACCCCAGGCAAGCTACTCTTACTTGCTTTGGATGTAAAAGCGCAATCTGAGATACCCCTCTCTTTTATTTCTTTAAATACAAAGGACACAGGCACAATTTTGATGCAGAGTTAGAGCAATGCACACATGGTCTATCTCAGGGGAAGACAGGGAGGAATTTCCCCAAGAAGTTTAGAGGATTGGGACACTGCTCTGCTTTTCTGCTCCCTTTCTCCTACTCAGGAGCCAGAACACTGTCTGCAGACAACTTGAAATCTTCAAATTTAGCTGCCTCCACTGTCAAATTGGTACAGCCTGGCTACTGCAATTCCCTTACTAAAGGGAACTGCAGCAGTTCTACCTGCTCAGGGTAGTAAGAAAAAGGGACATTGATAGGAAAATAAGGTTTCTATCCCTAAGGTTTTCCCTAGGACTTTTGCTGGGTGCACACAGGACGTGCAAGGACAGGTCCAGAGACACCAGAACCTAAATCAGCAGAAACAAACACTCCATTAGTGTTTTCATGGCAAAAAAAAAAAAAGTCTTTTACTTTTCCCCCATTTTCTTAGCAAGTAAAGTTGCCATAAACAGGGATCCACCTTGACTATTAAAAAGGGAAAACACCACAATAACAGCAGCATCAGAAATGTCATCTGAGCTCAAGTAAAAAAACATTATTGCAGGGTGGGATGATCCAGCAGATCACCCACAAACACTCACGAGGGGACTCTGCAGAGTCAGAAAGCAGCACCAAACCCACAGACCCACTGCTCTTTGCTCTTCTGACTGCCCCAGCATCCTCCCACTGCTCTGGCCATGGACTGGCAGAGAGCAGCTTGCCCAAAACCCACCAGATTCCATGTGAAGTGAGGAGAAGATACCAGGAGATACCTATAAAGGCAGCCCCACATGCTGTTCCCACATCACAGCTGGTCCCTGAGTCTGCACTGAGCCACCAAAAACTGCACAGATGATTAAAAGCTAAATAGAAATGCACAAAGGTATGCAGCTTACTGGTAAAATAAAAAATAAAGGGGGTGGAATGTAGGGAAGGGAGGCAGGCATGACTTAATCTAAAGCTAATCTAAATGATTAATCTAAAGCTCTGCACCAAGATAAATGTGCTAAATTTAACCCTTTATTACCAACTAGCTTGGCAAGGCAGGCATTCCTGGGGAACGTCTGCACTGGCATCATCATCCTCTTGGTGCACGGACAGGAATTAGACACCAGAGGAAAAACCCCTCAGTGAGCCCTGAGCAGCTCTGCTGGGAAATGGCTCCCCTGAGCACCTGCACTGCCCTGCAGGGGAAAAGCCACAGGGCTGTGGCTCTAGCGCTAAACTCTCTGGGCTTGCAGGAGCTGCCTACTTGTCTCACTTCATCACAAAGCAGAATGAAGACCAGCACGTAGAGGATGATCTCCAGGGCCGTGGGCTCCTTCTGGAAATCCATCAGCAGCACGTAGGCGAAGAGCAGCAGGAAAGCGATGTAGAAGATGACGTTCCAGGAGAAGACCACAAAGGGGGAGGTGAAGAAAGACACATAATACAAGAAGAGTTTCTTACTCTTCTCCACAGGCTTTTTCCTGAGGAATTAAAAGACGGAAAATGTCTCAAAGCATAGCTTTTAATGCCTGGAAACATCTGTGTTCTTAAAAGAGAAAGAGCAAAGGGTGCAAGGTCTAGCTCAGGATGTTACTTCAGAGGTAAAGACATCCTGCACCCACTGCCCTTAGGCACTCCAGCAAACTGGTAAATCCTCCAGCTTGGATAAGGCTTGGAGTCACCTGGGATAGTGGAAGGTGTCCCTGCTCATGGCAGGGGCTGGAACAATATAAGCTTTCAGGTCCCTTCCCACCCAATCTATCCTGTGATTCTGTGATCTTAAATCCAAGATCAGAGTGAAACACAACCTGTCACAAGCTCATTTGGCTTTTTAATACCTTCATCTAAGACTGACTGAACACTAGAACAGCTTCCCCAGAGTGGCTGTGGAGTCTCCACCCTTGGAGAGATCCAAAACTGGGCACAGTCCACAGTCCAGCTGACCCTGCCTGAGCACAGGGTTGGACTGGATGATCTCCACCCAGCCTGACTTGCCATAAGATTCTACAATAAATTAACTTGCTTACCCTCTGGAAAATTTTCCCACTGATGAAAAGTCAGTTGATTACCTGAATGAGATGAAACCACAGCCTATTAAAGGGAAAAAGAACAGGCACAGTATAATCTTCCAGTTCTTTGTGTCTCTTGAAATCTCTCCATACCACTGCTTGGAGAGGAAATTCTGCAGGGAAGAAGGAAACGCCCTCATTTGTGCCAATAGCAACAAAATCACCTAGAAATGCTATTTAGAACATTTGATTTGGTAAAAATAGACCCCTAACTTTGAGATTTCAGTCAAAATACTAGAGATTGCTGTTGCAACAAACCAGAAAGGTCTCAGCAATGCTGGCTCCTTAGGGCAGCCATGCTCCATCTATGTGATGAGGAGTTAAAAATGAGGCTGAGCAGGACTTGACCTGATTGATAAAACACTTATAAACCACTGCATTCTATGCAATGCTCATCCATGCTGGGCATTATATCCCCACTGTGCAAGCCAGGAGTAGAAATCACTTTAGTCGGCCTTTATTACCCACTTAATTATGATTTATAGCCCCAAGCCAAGATTTTTTTTCCCCTCCTGATTTACATTTGTGGGTAGAGGAGCCAACAGCCCCTGTTAGAGCACAGGAGCCACAGTGACCTGCACACCTTTCCCTCACAGCCATTACCTGCACACCTGGCTGGGCAATAAACTGCTGGTCCCTGGCCTCCACTGCCAGCTCCAGGCAGTTGCTGCCTCCCCAGGCTTCACAGGAATAAGTCAGCAGCTGCTCTGCCAGCTCTTCATCGTTGCTGTAGCACTCGGTGAACAGCTCTGCAAGGAAGAGGCAGCTCCAACTTCAATTTCCCACCAACTTGGGTGCAGATATCTTTAGTGTAATACTTGTGATGTCACATTTTCAGTGCTGCAGAATGACTGTGCTGAAATCACTTTACGACCCCACTTGCACATCTTCAACTTTTGATACAGAGTTTGAGCCTGGATGGAAAACTGTAACACTAAATCGCAGAGAGAGCATTTAGTTCTGTACTAAAGAATTGAGTAAAAAATGTGAGTTTCTCCTTAAATGACTCAGTAAATCTATTTGCTTCATCCTCTTTTCTTAAATTCTGTTTGGCACTGATCTGATGAATTATTGTCAGTTCAAAATTAACAGTAGGGTTGAAATAGTCAAAATCTGATGCTTTTTCCCTGGGAAATGCACTGCTCCCTCCTTAGTGTCTTGCTAAATCATCAGGCCTGAGGGATGTAGATACCTTTTAAAAAGTCTATTTAAGCAGTTTTTGCTTTGTGGAATAAGAGAAATCTCTTCTCAACATCCACCTTTTGAAGCCAGGACACAAAATTTCTACTAGGAGCAAATGGCATGGAAGGAATTTCCAAGCAGTCAAACCACAGGTTGACATAAAGGAAAAATTTATTTAATGTGGGATTTCTAGTTTTTGATTCCTTGGTCTCTGACCCTTCCCACTAAGTTCCTAAAGGACTCACAGAGCAGGCACTTACCTACTGCTCTTGTCTCATACTCGTTAGCCAGTTCCTCGGACTCACCAGCAGCATTTATATCATTCTTCACCTTGGCCATGCTTTTCAGGAGCTTACTGGCCCCCAGGGCTGCCAAAGTGCAGCCTCTGGTCTGTGGAGAGAGAGTGAAGTCATGCACATCCCTCTGAGAAGGGAACATGATCACAGAGCCCTGACACCACAATGATTTGGGGAGGAAAGGACCTTAAAGTTTATCTCATCCCAACCCCCTGCCACAGGCAGGGACACCCTCCACTACACCAGGTGGAATCCTTTAAAAGTTATTTTCCATTTTGCACCTTCTCAGTTCCCAGTCCAGAATGATCTATTTGATTCTACAACCATTCAATAACTGTCTAATCCAAATTAGAAGTTGGATTTCAATCAAACCCCTGGAGTCAGAACCCATCCATGCTGTGGAATGGGCGGGAGCTCAGCATCCCAGCTTAGGCACAGGTGACAGCAGACAGTGGATGTGCACTGCTGACTCTCACACAGCCTTAGGAAATCAAAGTATCAAGTCCACACCCAGACACAAAATGGGCAATATAAAACCTACTGAGAGTCATCTAGCAATCATCCCTTGTGGTGTTGTGCCTGAAGCTGGATGTGAAGCCTTCAAAGGCCAATAAACAAAAGACACAGAACCCCAGTGCACTGCCTGCAAAGAGAAATAAAGGAGAACTCACTTGCTCCCAAATGACTTTGGACAACTCTTTCTTGTTCTGAAGAACTGACCAAATAAACAGAGCTTGCAATGGGTGCCTTGTGATAGGACACTCCTCCTGAAAGAGAGAGAAAGAATTCAGGCCTAAGCTCACCAAATGTTTTCAACTGGAAGAAATCTGAGCATGGACTCTCCTGTTTTTGTATTTTCTTTGTTTCACAGCCACCTCACCAATCCCTTCTCGCAGCTCTCTGCCACTTGCCACACACTACTGTGAGTTAGGCTGTATTTGATGCTTCTATTAAAGCTTTGTGTTTGACAAGGAAGAATCAGCCTCCCTGTTTTTCCTGAAGCTGGTACTAAAGAATATTTGTGTAAAAGGCACTTGCTGCTTTAACCACTGCAGCCAGAAAACCTCAGTCACAGCAGGATCAAAGTGCTCATCACTCACTGAGAGCTGAATCTCCATCTCATCCTTGCTGTTCTTGTAGTATCTTTTGAAACCTCTGCGGAAATCCTCCACCATCTTCCACACGAAGGTGAGGAGGGCATCGTTGTAGGAGTTCTTGGCAATCTGCAGGTTCTTGAACACCAGGCTGCTGAAGTTGTTGGTGTAGAGCTCCCTCAGGACCTCTGTGGTCAGGAACTTGCGCAGATTCAAGCCGTTCTCCAGGAAGAGCCGGACAAATTTGGGCCTGTCCTTCACCAGGGCTGTGAACATCACATCCTGCAGGTCTGCAGACTGGGGAGGAATGGAAAAGCAAATGTTGGGGATCATGTGAGACATGTGCACCTTATCTAAGGCCTGACACACGGTCACTGTCACATCTTCATCAGAATCAGGTTTTTTCCTGTACACAGTTGCCTTGGCTGGATGGCCCAGAACATTTCTGGCATGGGCACATCGCCTTTGCAATGACTGATCATACAATGGATCATCATGGAATGATGGATTGTCATTATAGGACACAAAACACCACGATGCAGACTCGCTGCTCTTTCCAAGGTAAAAAGGGTCTTTTTATTTTCTGACTCCAACATTTATCAATTTCCAAAAGTGACAGTGGATTGGAGGGTGACAGTGCCACCTCTCCAATGACTCTGGACAAACCAACAGTCCGTCAAATTTCTCCTCCATAAAAGAATGCAAAGCAATAAGCTATTAACATAAAGTGTGTGAGAAAGTTCATTACTAGAATGTAAACATCAGAAGGCTTAGAAGAACTTAAAAATGTGTGACAACGGATCATTTTGGAATGATCCAAAACGATCATTCATGGATATGGAATACCCCAAGTTGGAAAGGACCTGCAAGGATCATCAAGTCTGACACCCCTGGCCCTGCACAGACAGCCCAACAACCCCACCCTGTGCATCCCTGGGGCATTGTTCAGATGTTCCTTGGGCTCTGGCAGCCTGGGGGCTGTGCCCATTCCCTGGGGAGCCTGCATAGTGCCCAGGGAAAGAATATCCTTTTCTGGGGAAAGACTATCCAGCCTGAGCCTCCCCTGACACAGCTCCAGCTGCTCCCTGGGTCCTGTCCCTGTCACAGCAGAGATGGGAGCTGCCCCTCGTGAGGAAGCAGCAGCTCCCAAGGAGGTCAGACCTCCTCTTCTCCAGGCTGAGTGGATGTGTCAGTGCAGGAGCAGGAGGGCACAGAGGCTGAGGTGCTGGGACAGGGGGGCTCCTGTTGGGCTGAGTCCCTCCCCAGAGCCCCTGCACTCACTCAGAGGGGGCTGTACCTCCCAGTTTCGGTCGTTGGTGAAGATCTCATCGCTGGCCAGGTCCAGCTGGTTCCACTCCAGCAGCAGCTTCAGCTGCCCGTTCCAGTTGTCCCTGTCGTGCTCGTTGGTGCTGAAAGCTGCAGAGCAGAACAACCCCTGGTCAAGGCCAGCCATATTTATCATCTCTGCTTCTCACTACTACTGTATTTGTGGGGTTCCCAGACCAAGGCAGGAATGATGAATCTGACTCCATGTTCTCAGAAGGCTAATTTATTACTTTATCATATTATATTCAAAAATACTAAACTAAACTATACTAAAGAATACAGAAAGGATACTTATTAAATGCTAAAAAGATAATAATGAAAACTACTGACTCTTTCCAGAGTCTGACACAGCTTGGCCCTGATTGGCCAAAGAGCCGAAACAACTCCCAGCAGAACCCAATGGAACAATCATCTGTTGGATAAACAATCTCCAACCACATTCCACATGTGGGCACAACACAGGAGAAGCAAATGAGATAAGAATTGTTTTTCTTTTTCTCTGAGGCTCCTCAGCTTCCCAGGAGAAAATCCTGGGCAAAGGGATTTTTCAGAAAATGTGACAGTGACACACTGTCAGGACAAGACTCCTTCCAAGGGGCTTTTCCCACACCCATGCACATCTTCCCAGCTGGGACCTGGAGGATGCTGGAGGCTCAGGGATGTATTTATGGCCCAAGACAGGCCACAAAACAGCCTCATGACCAAGAACAGCACAATGTTTCCTTCAGGCTCCTCAGAGTCCTGCACTCTCTGCACAAGGGAGATCCTGCAGGATTCCCAGTGGGGCCCTGTCAGCATCCCCAGGGCTCTCCAAAATGCCTTCCCAATTACCTGGTTTGGATCTTTCCCACCCTGAGAGATCTCATGCTGCTGCTGCAGCCTGCCCACACCCCTTCAGAGGCAAGCAGGCTCCACACTGTGGCAGGAGCCATCTCTAGAGAGATGGCACTGCTCTAAGGAAACTTATTCTAGAGAATAAACAGCCATCCTTTCCCCATTTATTTTTAACCTCCAAACAAACTCAGAAAAACAATGACTTGCCTTTGTACAGGGCAAAGGAAATGGCATTGCTCACAATTTCATCTCCAGCTTCTTCTATTTTGATCACTGTCAGTAAATGAGGGCTCTCAAGGACTTCTTTGATCTACAAAAAAAAAGAAAAGTTGTGTTTCAAAGCTATCAAGGCTGTTTAGTAGCAGATATCCTATTAAAAAGAAATTTGTCACTACATCATAGCAAAGCTGCTTCTCATCAGTCCTGGGTTTTAAGAAATTTAAAGAAACCCAAATAAAAGTAGATAATGAGCTTGATTTTAAAGTCACCAAAGGACAATATTAATTATCCTCTGAAAACACAGCAAATAACTGTGATTCCCCTATGCAGATCATCTTCAACAAGAAGATATAATCTCAGTAATTAGAAGTGACTCTTAAAGTAGAAAAGATTGTGACAGCACAAGTTTCAGCTTATGTGAAGCAGCTTGTTAGAGAACAGTCTCTAGCTCCTCGTGCTTTGTCAAAACCAGATAATTTTTCCCATAATGAAACTTTGTAGAGTTCATTTCATTTCAGCACACAGAAGACAAATAATCTTGTCCATTTCTGATGCAGGAGGAGGTGCACTCCAGGGCAGCCCAGCAGAAGCTGTGAGGAGAGTGGCCAGACAGGGAACAAACACTGCCATCAGCAGCTCCCCCCTCCACAGGGAAGAGATCCTTCTGGAACCTTCTTAGCTTTCCTGTCACCACACACCTGCTGACCTGATTGCAGCCCCCACAATACCTTTGTCCCAATCCATACAGATGGAGAATGTTCCTTTTTTGAATCTGCACAGCTGTAGCATGACCAGGAGCCCTGCACAGCCCGTGGGTACCACCAGACAGCAACACCCCTGTCTTGGAAGGCAGCATCTGCTCCCTCCTCCCACAGCACCAGCTCACCCACTTGATCCAGCTCTCCGTCTCCTCCTCGGAGAGCCTGGAGATGGTGCGGGGCAGGAACCTGAGCAGGCTCTCCTTGACACAGGAGGAGGCTGGCGTGCCCTCGGCCTCCAGCAGGCTGGCAATGACATCGGCGATGCGCCCCGAGCCCTCCACCACCACACACGGGATCTTGCTCTTGATGGCCACGTTGATGGACTGGGGACACACGGGGAGAGGAGCATGAATGCTGCTGGAGCCTGCTATTGAGTAAGGAAGGCTGGAGAACAACAGAAACCCACAGCCCACAGCAGTATTTTCATTATTATCCACTGATGCTTTACCAGTGACAATGCTTTAAAGCATCATCACCTGATGAGAGAGGGCTCTGAGAGCCCCAGAGAGACTGAGGGTCAGAAATCACCATCTGCCAAACTTTCACAGAATCACAGAGCAATTTGTGTAGGGAGGGACCTCAAGGCACATCTTGTTCCCCCCCTGCCATGGGCAGGGTCACCTTCCACTAGGCCAGGCTGCTCAGCTTGAGAGTGCATCAGCAGGTCAGGACAGCAGCCAAGGGGAAATGGCATTCAGGTCACACAACAGTGCTGCCCTGCCACAGCCCCTGCTGCTCTATGGCTCAGCATCGCTCAGCTGAGACCAAGGGCTCTGGATTTATCTGCTGGAGGCAGCAGCAGCAGTGTTTTACAGAGAGATCACTTCTGTAGCATCACAAGAACATCAAACTCTCAATGTTACTGAAAGTCTCCAAGTAGCCACTGACATGATTTCTCACACAGCAACATTGTACATGGATTAACAGCAAGACAAAAATCTGCTGGAATCGTGCTGGAAGGACCATTAACCCATTAAGGCAAAGACCATAGGAGACACTGATTTCATTTGCATCCCTACACTGAGAACAGAGACACAGCATGAGCTGCTGCCAGCAAATTGCACAAAGGGAGTCAATGCAAGTTATCACCAAGCACTGAAAAAACAGAACAGCTCTTAGTTAAGAGAGTTTCTAGAGAACAAAAACAACAAAAAAAATCAACTCAGTCATCAAAACCGTGCACACATTCCTCCTGTCAACTGGAGCAGGTCTCTGTCAAAGGCAAGGAGGCTTTTCTTATCAGCTAGATGAAAGGGGTTTTCTAAAGAAGGGTTCAGCTAAAGTGCATGTTTTACATCACAGGGAAATTTCAAACAGAAGCTTGGAGCAGTTTTACCTCTCCCTCACTAATGCTGATTCTTGTCATCATGCACCAGCCACAGAAGCTGAGGAAGGGGGAGCCTTTCCTGGCCAGCACTGCCAGGACTGAGGCATGGCAAGGACAGACATCCACAGCATGGACTCTGCTGAGACATCTGGGCTGGTCAGAGACTCAGTTTACTCCTTGAAAAAAGGCTTCACCTCAGAATAGCTCAGTGCACTTCCCACACTGAGAAATAAAAACTCGGCATGACATAAACCAGCCTCAGGTTGCACCAGGAGAGGTTTAGGTTGGATATCACAGAAAATTCTTCACTGAAAGGGTTATCAAGAACTGAAACAGGCTGCTTATGGAAGTCACTATTCCTGAAGTGTTCAAAAGATGTGTGGATGTGGCACCTGAGGACATGGTTTGGTGGTGAACATGATAATGGTACTAAATTGACCATGGGATCTTAGAGATCTTTTCCAACTTCAATGTTATTATGATCCTATGAAAGAGCCAAGAGAGAGGCATGAACCCCTAACTGAACCATCATCCAGGTACTTCCCAGAGGAAACTCTTGCCAGGAATTATGCATTTGATTTCACAAGGCTTTTACTCATTCTGGTTAGGCAGCTACTAGCTCTGTATCACTGCTGAACAGTGTGTTTGAGGTCTCTCCAAAAAATGTGAAATCATAAGTCTGCACAGCTACAGCACCTGGCAGTCAGTCAGCTCCTTCAGTGATGGCCGAATCCTTTCTCAAACATCAGCAATTTGGAGCTAAAAGGAAATGGACATATTCAACACAACCCTCTGAGCACAGCTTTCCTCTAAAACATGACTGGATGCTTCATTTCATCTCAGGACCTCTGATCAACACTGCATCTGAATCTATCTACAACTGGGCAAAGACAAAATTCATCATGTTAATGGAGCTAACCCCTCAGGGAACATACAGGGAGGCTGGGATAGCAATCTGGAATTTCACACTCTGATTCAGACCAACTGATTAACACCAGCAACACAGTGGTAGCAGAGATCGTGCTCTGAAATCACATTGTTTATCCTCCTGACAAGCAAAATTTGATTAACCTTGACAGTAACAGCACAGCTCTGGTGAGAACAGGAAGTACCAAGATAGCACCTACAAAAACAAAACCATAAATATAATGCTGCTTCAACTTTATTTTTGCAAGATCCTACTCTCTTGCACAATCCAGCTCTCTGTACAGGCTAAACCAGCTCTTCCTGCAGTTGGTCAGAGCTTGTCCTCCCTGTTCCTGTTCCCTTCCCACACGGCCTGACTCCACATCCCCTCACTCTGAAAGCCCTGGGCAGGTCCCTTTGCTCCCTCAGGCCACTCATCCTTACTCTGGCAAGGTGGATGGGCAAGTTCCAACCCTGGGTTAACCCTGAGAGAGATTTAGAAGGGATCTCCCTTTCCCCCTCCCCTCAGAGTCACACATCCTGTTTCAAGGAATTTCTTTGCTCTGTTCAGCCTCCTCCTGCCTGTCCTCTGTTTGAAGGTGATGCCTGGTTCTTCTCCTTGTAGGGGTCAGAGTCAGCAGAGCCCTCCTGCCCTGCTCAGCTGCCAAGACTTAAACCAGCTCTAGATCTAAACTAGACTCCAAATGTATTTAAAATGCACTTATAAGAAACAGGGAGAGAAACTTTTTACACGGGTAGATAGTGATAGGACGAGAGGGTATGGTTTTAAACTACAAGGGGAGAAATTTATATTTATATTTATATTTATATTTATATTTATATTTATATTTATATTTATATTTATATTTACATTAGGAGATGATTCACTGGGAGGGTGGGCAGACCCTGGCACAGGGTGCCCAGAGAAGCTCCTGGATCCCTGGAAATGTCCAAGGCTGGGCTGGATGGGGCTTGGAGCAACCCGGGATAGTGGAAGGTGTCCCTGCCCATGGAATTGGGTGGTCTTTAATGTCCCTTCACATTCTGGGGTGTGGAAGAACTGGGACAACTGAACTGTCCCAGCCAATACTTTTCCAGGATGTCAGCCCAAGGCAGAAACTTTGCAGAGAAATTTTAACAGAAACAAACTTCAAAAGCTTAAATTGCAAACAAGGTCCTTCTGTAGTAAGTGCAAGGCAAGCTTCTGTAAATAACAGCACTGTCTATTTCATCAAGTTTCTTTTGGAGCAATCAGTCTTAAATACCAGAGCAATGCCCCTGTTGTCATTCCTGGAAATAAATAAAAGTAATGAACCTACTTTCAAAGTCTCCTTTCCACCACCTTGGGCAAAACACACAATTGGGATCTTCCCACCATAATTAGATTCTGTGAAATATGCCAAAAGAAAAAAAGAAAAATCAATTAATGCAGTTTGAACAACTTTTTTTTTTTTCCTGAGTACAATGAAAGAATTTCTAAGCCATTCATGCAAATACTAGTTTGCTGTTGATTTTGCCAGAGTTACTAACAGCTGTTCTTAATAAAAACTCAGTTTTGCCTAACATTCAGACACCCTTCTCCAACAGAAGTTTTTCCCTTCTAGAAAGCCTAATTCTTGCTATCTCTGAAGGCCTTAAAATGCAATTTTATTCTATTTATCTGCTCCTTTGACTCAGAGAGTCAAAGGAGCAGATAAACACAATAAAATGTCGAGTCTCAGAGAAAGGTTCTTATCACAAACTCAAGATACAGAACCTCTGAGTTCACATTTCCAATCGTAAAAGAAAAGTAAGAATTCTGTAACTGGAGCTAGTGTCTGAGAGACATTCCAAAAAAAACCCAAAACAACCAAACCCAAACAACAACACTCACAAAAGCTTTTTAAGAATTTATAGCTAAGGTGTTTGATTTTTTTTTTTTTTTTTTTTTGTAAAGAAGTGGGTGAAAGAGAAATTATTTAGCAGTAGGTTGCAGGTGGCTCAATCACCCTCATAAATAAATATTTTGGGAAAAGCCTAACTTCAGCTTTTGTGTAACATTGCTCCAGCTACTTGGAATTCAGTGACAGAGGGGATGGATATAGAAGGGCCAGCTTTAAGAGGAAGGGAGGGAAGGGCTGTGTGGCTGAAATGAAGCATTTCCTATGCCACAAAGGGCACACAGAAAGGCAGATGAGGGAAGGTGCTGCTCCTGACAGAGCTCCAGATGCACTGCAGTTCACACACACACTGTGAACCTTCCAGCTCAGCAGCCACAGGATGCTGCCAGTGCTTTCTTTTTCCAAGGAAGTCACTGTGGCTGTGCCCCAGAGCATGCAGAGGCAGCAGGAGGAGGAGGAGGAGGATACCTGGGATGACCCTCTCTGAAATGTACTTCTCCAGCTGGGTCCGCACTTTGGCCTCCGTGGTGGGGTGCCCGTGGGTGCCGTTGTCCACCAGCAGCAGATGGGTGTGGTTGTTATCCAGGCAGTACAGGGGGTCTCTCTTCAGGTCATCCATGATGTAGTGGGCCAAGTAGCTCCCCTGGGGGCACACAGTGTGTTTGGCAAAGATTCAAGGACACACACACCTTATTTATGTGGTGGGACAGTTTTTCAGAGGTGTTCTGTCGTGTTTGGCGGACAAGAGACAAGGGGGGTTAACCCTTCTGACAGGAAGGACAGCAGTCTCAAGCTATGTCAGGGAAGGGCTAGGTTGGAAATTAGGAAGAAATTTTTCACCAGAACAATAATAAAGTACTGGAATGCTCTTCCCAGGGAGGTGGTGGAATCACCATCTCTGGATGTGTTTAAAAAAAGACTGGACATGGCACTTGGTGCTATAGCCTAGGCGAGGTGTTAGGAGTCTCAGAGAAAGGTTCTTATCACAAACTCAAGACAGAACCTTTGAGTTCACATTTCTATCATAAAAGAAAGGTAAGAAGTCTGTAACCTCTAGAAGCTAGTGTTTGAGAGACAGTCCCAAAAAAATCCCCCCAAAAAACAAAAAAAAAAAGAAAAACCCAAACCAACCAAATCCAAAAAATAACACACCCAAAAGCTTTTTAAGAATTTCCTGCTAAGACCTTTGATTTTCCTTTTTTCATTATCTTCCAGCCTCATTATTCTGTGATTCTGTAATGAAGATCCTAAACAGCAGCAGCAGGTACCCACCATGTGCCTTAGCTCATGGGAAGCCCTGCTGTGGGGGAGTGCACAGGGATTTCAGAGCTGGAATAACCATGGGAGTGGGTTATTCCCTAAAGCAATGCCAGACACGGAGTCAGAGCAGCTGAACTCCCTCACGGACATGCCAAAACCTGGCACAGCTGAAATCCTCCCTCCTCACCAGGCCTGATGTGTGTGACTAACTTGGGCATGAGAACATTTTACTTTGTTCCTATTCTGGGAAGAATTCCCGACGCTTTGAGGCCCAGCCTCCTCTTTCTTTCCCCACCAACCTATTCATGCAGCACTTGAGGATGTGGTTAAACTGAATATGATGGCAGCACTGGGCTGATAGCTGGGCTCTTAGAAGTCCCAGTTTGTCCAACCTTAATTTTAAGCTCATTAATAACCCCATTGTAGGAGCCTGAACGAGGGATGTGGGACTCCAGGCAGCTCTTCAAAATGCAGTTTCTTCCATCCAAAATGTCACAGCAATCCAGGGTTGTGGGTGACAGAGCTGTGCCTACAGGTGTCAGCTCCAGCTGCAGGCAGGCCTGGAGACCCTTTGGTTTTGGTTACAATGCATTATATACTTTTCTTTGCTGAGCATCTTAATACAGTAGAACCAATCTATACCTTAATTTTTACCTACAGCCTATCATAACTGCTATAATTATGTTCATGTTACTGTTCATATTCATGTTACTGTCCTCCAATCACTAAAAGTCAGCACATTACAGTTTAAGCCAGAAGTTGTTTTTCAGTTTTCTTGCAGTGGAAAATTCTGAGACCTTTTTTCTACTTGCAGCATTTGCTGAGTTGTTTGCCTGTGCTATCCTTCTGCTTGGTAAAAACATCTTCTTGTTTGGGGTGGGTTTATCCTTTGCTCTAAGCCATAAAAACCCCTTCTAACTAACACACCCTTTGCCTCCTTGGTTAGCCAGTAATGCTGGCTCAGCAATTCTTTTCTTCTATATCAAAACTTGCTTTCATTTCTATTCCTTCTTCAGATTCTACATGTAAAAACCTTTCTGCCAAGCACACATATCTGTGAGACTGTCTTGTGAAGCTTTCACCCTTCCCACGCGCCATGCCCTGCTCCTTACGTCGCTGGTGGCGGTGCGGATGAGCGATTCCCGGTTGGAGATCATGCCCCAGGCGGCGATGCCGATGGCCACCACGTTCTCCTCGGAGCTGCGGCTGATGGTGTTGTCCCTGACCACCTCCCCGATGTACTTCATCAGCCCGTAGTGCGTTCCCCCGGTGAAGATCCAGGCTCCTGGAACAACACGCGCTCACCTGGGGGGGCACAGCCCAACACCCACCCTGCCACGGCATCAAAGACATAACCAAACCCCTTCTGTGACCTTGGGGGTGGCTCTTCAATTGAGCACAAGAGAGATGCTATACAACTCACTTATGCTATCACAGGCGCCCCTGAGTCCACTCCCCTAAATCCCACTCCTGCTACTTCCAAACCATTAATGCCACACATGTCCCAGGTGAGATGTAAACTTTAAGGAATTTAGGGATTTTACAGGAGCTGAGGTTTTAGTTAGAGATAAGCTTTGTTGGAGTTAATCAAAGTAAATGGGTAGGCCCTGATGAAGTGAAGTGTCACAGACAACTTTTCTGAAAAATCCTTTCCTTATGATTTTTTCTCCTGAGAAGCCAAGAGGCCTCAGGAACAAAATGTAAACAATGGTTATCTGCGGCTGTGGGATGCAACAGGTGCATCTGTGATTGGTCTCATGTGGTTGCTTCTAATCAATGGCCAATCACAGCCCAGCTGTCCAGACTGTCTCAGCCAGTCACAAGCCTTTGTTATCTTTCTTTTTCTATTCTGAGCTAGCCTTCTGATGAAATCCTTCTATTCTTTTAGTATAGTTTTAATATAATATAATATATATCATAAAATAATAAATCAAGCCTTCTGATACATGGAGTCAAGATTCTCATCTCTTCCCTGATCTTGGGACCCCTGTGAACACCATCACAGTTAAGAGTTAGTGGTTAACTAATAATTGATTGCTTGTCAACATAATGTTTGGTTAGCTGGGTTTATAATGAAGAATATAGAAACTGATAAATGGCTTTTAGGGACATAAGACAATTGTGGCCTCCTCTGTTCTGAAACCAATTGAAGACGGGAATGGGAGTTCTACCAAGGGTTCATTTGTCAGATTTGCATTGAAAAGGTAGAAAGGGCAGAACGAGGAAGACTTCATTGACTTCCTCATTTTGGGACCCCTCCTCATGAAAGGGACCACTGACCCATTCCAAGGAACAAACTATGCAAGCTTAATGGTTGAACTAATTACCATATGAATGAATTTGAACTAATTACCATATGAAACAGAGAATGGGATGCAGCAAAGTTATGAATATACATTTGTATTTTGGGTATTCAATACTTGTATAGATAAAAGGACTCTGTAATCACCTGTAAATTGTGGTGTGTATTTGGGAGCTATCCCATAATAAACATACACTTTCTAGCTTTAAACTGCTAGAGAGTCTTTGTCCGTCACAGTTGGATATCGGTACTAGATCAACATCCATATTTTTAATTAATCACAAGTGCAGCAGCCAAATGAACACTCTGCTCTCCCCCAGACCCTTGGAGCCGCTGCCCCTGCAGCCCTGCAGTGCAGCAGTGAGGTGGCAGAGGCCCAGCAGCAGGTGCTCACCCTTGGACTGGGCGATGTAGATCAGCCTGCTGAAGATCTTGCGCATGCGGGGCTTGAGCGCGAAGTTCTTGGCGCCGCCGGTGACGGAGATGACGAGGTTGGGGGTCTTCAGGTTCCAGTGCTGGGTCATGAGGTCGTAGAGGGTCTCAGAGTCTGTGTCACAGGACAGGCGGATGTACTTGGGGAGAGAAAACAGGAGAACAAACATACAGGAGATAAATCGAGGTGGCTGGGAACAACCACCATTTTCTTCTCTGCTGCTCAGCCTCCTTCCAGCAGCCAGGAGATGAAAGGAAAGGTGATGATGAAATCCTTGTTTCTTCCCCTGAAGCACCTTTATCCTTCACCTACAACCAGGCACCCAGCCCAGCTTCCTCTAGAGAGGGCAAGAGCAGTTGTGGCATTCACATTCTCAGAAAAATCCCTTCACCCAGGGTTTTTCACCTGGGAAGCTGAGAGCCTCAGAGAAAAGGAAAACAATTCTTATCTCATTTGCTTCTCCTGTGCTGCGCTCATGTGGAATGTGTTTGGAGATTGTTCACCCACAGGTGATTGTTCCATTGGGTTCTGCTGGGAGTGGTTTTGGCTCTTTGGCCAATCAGGGCCAAGCTGTGTCAGACTCTGGAAAGTCACGAGTTTTCATTATTATCTTTTTAGCATTCAGTAATTGCCCTTTCTGTATTCTTTAGTACATTCTTTAATATAATATAGTATTATAAAATAACAAATTAGTTTTCTGAGAACATGGAGTCAGATGCATAATTCCTGCCTTCACTGGAGCATTTCTCAGCAAACACAATAAGCAATGACCTTGGGCTTCAGAGGAGCTCTGCAAGGATGAACACACCACCACTACAGCAACTAACTCCAGTGGTGCTATTTAAAGCTTGGATTATGAATCAGAGGCAGCATTGTTGAAAGTGAACTAATAATCATAATGACAGTTGTATTTTGATTATACTATTCAAATAAATTCAAGGCTCCGTGTGAGAGGTGTCCCTATCACAACACTTACCCACTCCAGTGCTTCAAGTACAAGACAAAACAAATACATCAAATTTGTAGTAAAGCTTGAACACTCTACAAAGATGCCAAAAAGCACCTAAGAGACATAATTTAGCTTCAGGTAGACTTAACATGTCTCCATTTATTTAAAAGCTTCTCTGGCCTTGTCATGCTTTGCCATTTAAAAGCCCCTTCACTTTTTCATCACTTTTGGAAGACATTCATGGCCGCACAAGCCAAATCAGGAGATGAAAAGGAGGAGCTTGGACCTGAACCATAGAGGATTTAATGTTGATTGCCCAGTACTTGCAGGAGAGCAAAATGAAAGGATTACTTCGAGAAGGAAATGTCACCACCTAAGAGACACTGAACTTGAATAAAAATATTCCTGTGCTCCAAGACAGGTTCCCAGAAGGAGTTAAAGCATTCAGGGCATCACAGAGGATGCTGAGCAGGCTCCAGCAGCTACACAGGAGAGCTGAGGGACTCACACAGCTTCTGCCCTAAGAAGCCTCAGTCTCACGAAGCTTTGGGTGTTTTTCTGGAGGGGAACCCCTATAGGAGAGGGGGGAGCTACCAGGAAATATACCCTGCCCATAGCGAAGTGTCAGCTCCTGTGCAGCCGGTGAACCGCTGGGCTCAGCCCCTCTCTCCTGCGAAGTGCAAGGATGCCATCTCGTGGTGCTGATGGATGCTGCTCCCAGCCAGGGATGGGATTCGGGAAGCCTTTCTGGGCTCGGGGCTCCCTGAACAGTAAATGCAGCGACTGAGATGTTCGTGGGTGTTACAGGATATGAGCAGCACTGCAGAAACGAAGAGCTCAAAAGTTGGACTTACAGAGGGTGGGATTTTATAGAATCCCAGAGTGGTTTGGGCTGAAAGGGAGCTTAAAGATTCTTTAGTCTCATCCTTGCCATGAGCACCTTCCACCGTCCCAGGCTGCTCCAAGTCCCATCCAGCCTGGCCTTGGGCACTTCCAAGGATCCAGGGGCAGCCACAGCTGCTCTGGGCAGTGCCAGGGCCTGCCCACCCTGCCAGGGAACAATTCCTAATTCCCAATATCCCATCCATCCCTGCCCTCTGGCACTGGGAGCCATTCCCTGTGTCCTGTCCCTCCATCCCTTTTCCCCAGTCCCTCTCCAGCCCTCCTGGAGCCCCTTTAGCGACTCTGAGCTCTCCCTGGAGCCTTCTCTTCTCCAGGTGAGCACCCCCAGCTCTCCCAGCCTGTCCTCAAACCTCTTTATGGGTTTATTCACATCTCATTTCTGCTCAGAACTTTTCTGGACTGGTGTGTCCTGAGAAGCACAGTGCAGGGTATAAAACTTCCCATCCCTCACTGGTAATTGACAGCAATTCTCAGGTCACCCTGAGTTTGAAGTTCTCCCTGCTGTGCATCCATAGAAAACACTTGGCAATCTTCAGGAGCAGCAGGTGCCTTGCTGTGTAGGGAATAAGAGCAGGGAATTACAATGTGATTCCAGCCAACATTCCAGTGGGATGGACTAGGAGACCTATATGCAGCGTTTGAACAAAGAATGCTCTGAAATATGCACAGTGGCCTTGAGAGCCCACATGAAACAAATGAGGGCCCATGAACTGATTCCCAGAGTTGGAAGTGGGGAAGACACAACCTAAGGAAAGAACATTTAACCTTTGAGAAGTTTGAAATATTGCAAGAGAGCAAAGCACTTTCTGTTCCATTACAGTCACACAGCAGCTTACAACAAAGCAGGACAAAGCTAAAACGTGCACATCAAAAAATATGTGAAGTACATGGATCTGTTAAAGCCTGATTTGAAACTTGCAGTCTCATTTCCCACTCAAGTGCCTCTTATTTTTGCTACTTTGCATAAAACAAACCAAATTCATTTACATAGCAGGCTCTGATTTTCCTCATTATTTTGATTGTCCCAAGCAACCTGCACTGGTGTTAAATATCAGCCATTTAGAGGAGGCAGATGAGCTCAGCCACATGTGACTCCTCACAAGCACCAGTATAAATCACCAAAAACGGCAACAGCAGCTATTTTCTTCTTCCCACACCTCCACTGTCCACGCTCAGAGCAAAAACACAAGGAAAAAACCCCAACAAATGGAATAAAACTTTTGAAGTTCCACAGAAATCTTACATTCTTCCGGAACTCTCCACCATGGGAAATATTCAATATTAAATTGTTTATAGACCTGAGCAAGCTGGTCTATGAGGATATAAAATAATTCAGGGATTATTTTATATCCATTCACTCTCATTCATCCATTCTCCTGCCATGCCTGGAAAGAGATTTTCTTTTCAGTCCCATGACCAGCCTAACCAACAAGTAACACAGAAGGAATTATCCTTTGTTACCTATTTTCAGGGCTTGAAAAACAAGCTTGTGCCCTTTGTAGCTTCTCTCCTGCCATCAGAATAAAATCCATTTCACCTTCCTTGCTTTTGAGGAGCTTCCACAGGGCCCTCATGAATATCCTTAATATTTCCACTTACCTTTCCTCTTTTTCCCAAGTTTTCAAACTGAATGTCCCCAAAGGCATCAGTAGGCAGCTCCTTGGTGTGCTTCTTGTAGTTCCATTTCTCAGTGGTGTTAACCTGGGTGCCCTCTATGTGCTGATTTTCAGGGTATCCACATTTACATAAGTTGCCCCTGAAAGAAGAGGGAATAGGCATCCCTGAGGAACCCTGAGCACAGAAAAGTGAGCTCTGCCAGCAAGGAAAGCAGCAGGTGGAGCTACAGAACCAGTTGTGCGTGGGACTCTACTGGGATTTAGCACCTGACAAAGCAGAGCAGCACCTGATCATGGTTCCTCCCCCAAACCTGCTTCTGTCCAGCACTGGGAAGAGGAACCCAGCTCAGGAACCAGGCTGTGCTGAGGGGTTTCCTCCCCTCTCTGTGCTCTTAACCACACAGGATGAGTTCACTGCATCTCCTCTCCCAGGTGACAAGTGACAGGACAGGTGAAAAAGGCCTCAGGTTGTGCCAGGGGAAGTTCAGATTGGATATCAGGGGGGAAAAATTGCATGGAAAGGGGTGTCAGGCATTGGTGCAGGCTGCCCATGGTTGTGGTGGAGCCACCATCCCTAGAAGTATTCCAAAATCACATGGATGTGCACTTGAGGGCATGCTTTAGTGGTGGTGCTGGGCTGACTTGGTTTTGAAGGTCCTCTCCACAGCCCGCATTCCTGCTTCCACACAGGACATGGAGCAGGGGGAACTGCTTGTCTCCTTTGGAAAGGTTTCTTGTACTCTGCTGTACCTTGCAAATGAAACCAGCTTACCTTAAAAATACCTAGACAAAAATAACCCAGCAAGTCCTGCAATCCTCTCCCAGAGGGCTTGCAGGAAGAGAAGTTGATGAGCACCAGCTCCTCCATCCATTGTTGGTGCCTTGCCAGACATCCCATTTTTGGTGGCAGAGGAGGACCCTGAGTGAGACTTTCTGAAATGAGACTAATTTCCCTCCCAGCTTCAGAGAACAGTGGTGTCAGAGAGCCCTCAGAGCTCAATATCAGCATTTCTGCAGCTATATTTGTTTGATCACTTTTCTCCTGAGACAAAAAAACCACCCCAAAACCACAAAGCAGCATTATGGTCCTCAAACCAGCACTGCACTGGTACCTGTGCCTGAAAATGGAGCCAGTTTAATGCCCTGTCTTAAGAGAACATCAGCCTGAGCAAAACTTAGTGCCTGTGCATGAAATTTGTGATTTGGGTTTAAAAGGAAAATTTAAATTATGCAAACCTCTCATGCATACACTTTGCCATACACCAATATCAGTGCTGCATCCTTCAAGCATCCCATTGCCCCAGGTATGCTTCAAATAGGGAATTTGATATTAAACCCTGTGACACAGCTGCTGGAAGATGAGATCCCTAGTTTTGCATCAAGTTACTTGTGGAGTGACTCAAACAATGGGACTGAGGTGAGATTGCACTGCTAGATTCAAGCTCTGAACAAAAAACCCAAACTTTTCTCCCTGCCTTTGCAGACAGAAATCCCCTCATGCACCAGCCCCCCATTCTTGAAAAACAAGAGAAAAATATCTCCTTACATGGACTTGGTGTCCTTTGTAAAAAAGACACATTCTCTCTTCTTAAAGTTTTCTTGGATGAAGTTGGCCAAATCCTGGAAGATAAATTTTAGAAGTTTATTTCTGATAACTCACAAAACAGAAGAGACCTCAGTAACATCACAGTCAGTGTGAACACAAAGATACTGCTTAAAACACTATGGCAAACATTCTTCCCAATGGTAAAAAGAAAAAATAAAGGTAAAAAAGAGAACACTGGAACGTTCTTTAGGGTAGGGGCTGTTTTAATTCAACACACAGACCCCAGCAGGAGCTCAGAACAACTTCAAGTCCTCCTTTATGGGAGCTCAGTGAAATGTGAAGTCTCTCCAGCTTGTTTAACCATTAACTCTGCTATTAACCTTGAAACTCAAATTCATCCCTCATCTGCCTCTGTGAGCTAAGAAAGCAAAGAGAAATTCTCACTTGCTCATGAAGTGTTGGGGGTTTTTTGCTTGCTTTTAAGTATAGTTAGATTTGCAGGGCAAGATTTCACCTGGGACACAAAGGGAAGACAGGCAGCCATAGTTCAGTTGTTCGACACAGCACTTGTGGTTAAACAGCAGGTAGAAAAAGTTATTCCAAGCCGAAAAAAACATTACAAGCATTATATCCAAACCAAGGAAAATGGAAGGGAACGCATTCAACCAGTAAAAGTCACAACAGTGCAAGACCAAAAAAATAAAAGGAGAGGGAAGCAATTGCTGAAGTCCTAAGGATTGGCCATATTAGGGCGTTCTGCAAACCCATCAGGAGCAGAGAATCTGCGACACAATTGCTGGAGTCAGCAATCTTTCAGGCATGAAAGGATGTTTAACAGAACCACATGTTGGCTGCCTTGGCCATCAAGCTGGTTCTTTACACAGACAAATTTGTCTCTTGCTGCCACCTGGGAGGCGGTTTAAAACCAGAAGTGATGGAGAAAGCACAATGAAGAGCTACAGGGCTCAAAAGGAAGGCAATAAACCCTCAGGGTTTAACCGTGTCAGCTGCTGCTTGAGGTGAGCACTGGTTAGGAAAGTGTCTCCACAAAGGGGAAAGTGACAAATCCATCACATCCTGCCCTGACCTGAGCGAATTCACCACTGTGGCCCCTCCCAAGACAGCAGAGTGTACCAGGTACTCACAGCATCGCTGCAAGCCACGTCTATGCTGCGAGACATGCTGGAATAGAGGAGCCTGGAGCTCTCAAAATTGCCATTCCTTCGGTGCCTCATGCTGCCCATGGAAGCCTGGAAAAGCACGGTAGAGGGGGAGATGGAGGAGAACCAGACAACAGCAAGGGCACTTTGTGCCCTAGCAAGGCAAGGAAGAGGTTGTTTGAATCCAGCAAAAAGAATTAGGAAGGAGATTATTCCTAAAGTGAGAAACAAAAATTTAGAAAATATATTTTCTATTATTCCATACCACAAAGAAGCTTTCTTTTATCTTTCCCCTCCCCAAAGTCAACATCCTTTGAGAAAGGAACATACCTTAAAGCCATCTCATTAAATTCATTCCCATATTTTAACTCTTTTGTCTCTGATAAGAAAGCTCGGGCTTATATACATGAACAGTCCTTAATCCAATGTATTTGCAAATAAAAGGGGATATTAAAGAAATGCTTCAGGCACAGAGGAAAACCTGCAGTGTTAAAGCAGTTGGCCCAGCAGAGGAGCTTAGAGAAGCAGCACCCACCACTGATCCCACTCCTGGAACAAGGACAGTCAATGTGCAAACCAAAGAGCAAGTGGATTTAAAGGATATTGGATCCAAAATTTAGGGAGTGACCTGTGGAAGCAAACACATTTCAATTGCCCTCCGAAGCAGATCTCTGTGTTGAAGTCACTGTCTTTGAAGGAGCATCACTGCACTTGCAGCAAAGCACAGAACAAAATCATATTTATTATAATATAAATATTTCAATTCCCTTCATGCCACTCTGTGAATAATATTGGCAAAGGCCTTTTCCTGAAAGAAAAGCTGTCAGCCAGTGAACATGGGGAGCTCAGAGCCTACCTGTACTTCCATCACTGTTTTCTTTCTCTCCTGCCTGTGTACTCTGAGTTTGCCCCTGGGGTAACATTGCCACAGCATGGCACACAAAGCACCCCTCCAGGCACAGCATCACTGAAGCATCACCCTGTAAATACAGAGCTCCTGAGGGCCAGGAACCAGCAAGTGTGAACATTTCCTTGGGGCACTCCACACAGGAGGAATGGCACAGGCAGTAGGAAGCTGCAGCTTCAGTAAACATAATTGATAGGATGTGATGTGAGCAAGCCCCCAAAGCAGTAAGAAACAGCAACTTTCCACAAAGACACAAATATTTATGTGTTGTGGTTATTTTTAAAATCCTTTGAAAAACATTTCCTGTTGAGGGGGAGCATGATCCAAACACCAAGCAAGGATCCAACACAAAAATGGATCCAAACATGAACCAAGGATCCAAACACAAAAAAGGATCCAGACACAAATAGAGGATCCAAGCACCAAACAAGGATCCAAACATGAACTGAGGAGCCAAACACAAATCTAGGATCCAAATTCAAATCAAGGATCCAAACAAAATTGAGGATCCAAACAAAATTGAGGATCCAAACAAAATTGAGGATCCAAACAAGAATCCAGGATCCAAACAAGAATCCAGGATCCAAACACAATTTGGATGTTGTTCACTGTGCATGGCAGAAGCTCTCAGCTGCTTCCCCCAAATTCTGCAGCATGCCCAGGGATCTGTGCCACTCTATCACTGATAAGTGATGGAAGAGCACAGAAAAAAAACCCTCCTCCTTCCTAGCTCCTGCACAGAACAGGAATGATTTCAACCCAAGAAAAGGAAAAAAAAGGCTGGAAAGTGAATGGCTGGAAGGCTGGGCCCAGAAAGGAGGGAACAGAATTAAATCCAGCTGGTGGCCAGTCACCAGTGGGGCTCCCCAGGGCTCAGTACTGGGCCCAGCTCTGTTTAATATTTTTATCTTTATCAGGGATGTGGCTGAGGGGATGGAGGGCACCCTCAGGGAGCTGCAGACACAGAGTTGGTGGGATGTGGATCTGCTGGGGGGCAGGAGGCTCTGCACAGGGATCCATGGGCCAGCAAGGCCAAGGGCCAGCTCCTTGTGAGCCCACAGGACACTGCAGGCTCAGGGAGGAGCAGCTGGGATGCTGGAAAAGGCCCTGGCAGTGCAGGGGACAGGGCTGGAAAAGGCCCTGGCAGTGCTGGGGACAGGGCTGGAAAAGGCCCTGGTGGCGTTGGTGACAGGGCTGGAAAAGGTCCTGGCAGTGCAGGTGACAGAGCTGGAAAAGGCCCTGGTGGCGTTGGTGACAGGGCTGGAAAAGGCCCTGGCGGTGCTGGGGACAGGGCTGGAAAAGGCCCTGGCGGTGCTGGGGACAGGGCTGGACACGAGGTCATGGCCCCCAGGCTGCGCCAGCCCTGGTGTGACACCCCCAGGGCAGGGATTGTCCCCAGGGCAGGCCCTGCTGAGGCCCCTCCAGGGCTGGGGCCAGCCCTGGGCACTCACTGCCAGAGGGACCCTGAGGGGACACTGGAGAATGGCCAGGGCAGGGAATGGAGCCCCAGGAGGGGCTGAGGGAGCTGGGCAGGGGCTCAGCCTGGAGCAAAGGAGGCTCAGGGGGCCCTTGTGGCTCTGCACAGCTCCTGACAGGAGGGCACAGCCGGGGGGCTCGGGCTGTGCTCCAGGGAACAGGGACAGGAGCAGAGGGAACGGCCTCAGGCTGGGCCAGGGCAAGCTCAGGGTGGATTTTGGGATAAACTGAATCCCTGAAAGGGTTGGCAGTCACCAGAACCAGTGGAGGGCATCACCTTCCACAGAGCCCCACCACAGCAATTTGGGATCCTCAGCCCAGAGGAACAATAACTACTGCTAAAAATAGGTTAGAAACTGTTGTAAAACAGTTGATAATTGTTAAGCATGTACTGTTAGTTGAGTTATTATATTGTAAAAGGGGTTAAAAGGGTAGTTATAAGAAATCCAGTACTCAACGTACCATAACACACCTCAGTAAAGTGCACCACAAGCCAGCTGGGACAGAACTGTCATGGGCCAATCAAGGCCTAAAACCTTCATGCAAATGAAGAAACCAAAAAGAAATCAATCCCAAGGGACAAAAACAGGATAAAAAGGGGCTTCTGACCCACTGAATTTGTACCTCTCCACCAGGAACATGGGGGCTGCTGAAGAAGCCCCAGTGCCATCCTCAATGGGAGCACTCCTGCTCAGCCTGCGGGTCCCCTTGCTTTAGGCCTTTTCTTTTTATCATAATAAATGCTGAAATCACTTTTAGCACCAGGAGTGTAGTCCCGTTTTTAACAGCTCCCACCCCCTTTACTCTGAACCCCTTTGTTGGGTGATCTCCTCGTCTGTGATCCCAGAGTGACCAAGGAGAAAAACTCGACTGGCAGAAAATAAGGCACCCAAAGCTGGTCAGCAACAGTAATCAATAATGTGGGAATGTTTATTCCAAAACTGTTATCTCTGACAGGGCAGGCTTCTCAAATAGGATAATAAGGAGAAAGGGGAAGCTGTACACAAAATACAGAGGGGCTCAGGGCTGGCACACATCACAGGGACATGAAAAAACACCTTGACAGCCACAGGCATCAAGAAACTCCATGAAACTGCAACTTGGTTTAAGGACACAGGCAATTCTGCACTGGGAGATGTATTTCCCAATAACCCAGAAAGCCATTCTTAATATTTCATATGATTAATGTTCAGTGTAAAGATGGTTTTAAAGCTGTAATTCAAGATAAAAGCTCCACAGAGGGAAATAACATTTAGGTCTGGATCTACGCAACTTATTTATTGACAGCTTTACTTTCATTGTTGATTTGCTTAATAAAATTTAACACCAGAAAAGTGACTATGGACATAACTGCACAGCGAGGAAATTAAAAGGGAACAAGAGCATTAAATTATTAATTCCAAACACTACAGGATTTCAAGTTTGCCTTGCTGCTTAAGTAAATAATTTATAAGAACGAACAAACAAACCGAAGAAAGTTAGTGAGAGTGCAAAGAGCCCCCCTGAAAACCTGGTATTTAATTTTAAATTCTGAAAAGCCTCATTGATAACACAGTGTTTAGCTGATACCAGTGAGGATGCTCATTAACTTGGTGAGTGCTGGAGATAACACTGCAATTATACATATTTTTAAATATGCGACACAGCTGCAGTCCACAGAACAGGCAAACTATTCTTTTGCTAACACACTTCCAACCCATTAAATTAAATATATAAGATACTCAAAGCATTGAAGTGTAACTTTCTTAAAACAACATATATTGAGAAAAATAAGCATTGGATAAACTCCAAAATAATCCTCTAAAGTGTAAGACTGTAACTTCCGCGGTGATTCAAGGAGCATATCCAAGGAAATCTTCAGCCTGAGGTGACTTTAAAAAAGAGGGAAAAAAAGAGAAAAAATATCTAGTTCTAAAGAGAAAAATTAAGAGGCTTTCAGAAACTTGCCTGCAATTAAAAAAAGCAAGACCAGCTCCATTCTCAGGAAGCTCCCAGACCCACTTAGCCTCTATTTGCTTTAACAATTCCCAAAATTGGCTTTACATGAAACCTCTCCCGGTTACAGCAGAGGATGCGCCGAACTTCAGCTGCACCCTCTCACACAACTTCAGCAAATCCAAAGTATATTCACTTAAGGACATAAAAATCCACATTTAATCAGCAGCACAGACTTACCACAGTGTCCAGAACGTGCCCCAGGACTCCTTCTGCAATCATGACTCCGAGAGGATGCTCTGAAATACTCGGGCGGGCAAAGCCCCACCTTTATCTGTGTCATGCCTTCCTTTTAAGGGAGGGAGGGATCGTGGCCAGGAGCAGCAGAGTTATTCACCAGCTCCTAATGAAGGCTTAATTGCAGCAGGGAGCAGGGATGGCAGCTCGGGTTATTTGTGACAGAGATGTTTGCTGTCCCACCTGCTGCTGCCCAGGGGCTGCAGAAACAGATAGCACTGCAGCTCCTTTGCAGTGAAAAAGGAGTAAAAAGCCAGGAGTAGCAGGAAACGCTTGTGGGAATAAATAATTAGATTTTAATGTAGCAGATGATAATGAAGCAGCTGTAAAATCAACACCTATTAATCTAATTTACTACAAGGTTGTTGAAGCACTGTTGAGTGCAATAGAGGATTTTTAAAGTGTTTTTACTCAACAAAAATCAGACTCAGTTCCTTAATTTTTGTTTGACACTTGGCATGGAGTAATCTGGTCTTCTCCTGCCTTTGACTTAAAGCTTTTCACTCAGGTAAAAGCAATTTCTATAGCTGTGATATTCAGTGGCTCCATGGAGAGATGGATTGCTCCCAGGCCGCCTTCCTTGCAGAAAGCAGTGCTACCCCATTTGCTGCTGGAGAACCTTCTACTGCCTTTCAATCACCCAGTTTGGACCAGTTTAGGCCAGGCTGGATGGGGCTTGGAGCAACCTGGTCTAGTGGAAGGGTCCCTGCCCATGGAATGGGGTGGAAAATTTGAGTTTTGAGAGTCCCTTCAAACTTAAATCAGTTCAGGATTTTAAGTCTCAGAGTCATCTTTCCTTCTGTGATGGAAGGTAGGTTTATTTGTCTTAAATCTCACATTACCTTGCCATGTGCACGTGTGCATTTTCATGAATTATCGCTTAGGGCCTTCACCCCACATGGCAGCATCTAACAGCTCCCTAAAACGTGTGCGTGGAGAAAGACAGAACACATGCAGTGATCCACTGCTCCCAAGGAACATAAAGAAAACAGATTTCAAGGACTTGAAGGTAAACCTGAGGAGGAGCTAAATAGCTCCTGTTCATTTTCTGGCATCTTGTTTCCCTAAAGCAGAGTTTTCATGGACAGCAGCACCGTGGTCATGCAGCAACATCGCTGAAGTACTGAACACAAATCTGTGGTTCATACCTGCAGAGAGTCCCTTAATCACTGCCCTGTGAAACCTGCCTGGCTGGCAACTCTCAAGAAAAATAACTACTCTGTACATAAATGGAGAGCTCAGATATTCCTCTAAAAATGTTAATGCACAGTTGAGGAACAAACCCTTCTGCCTGGTCCTCTTAGGTAGAGACAGCCTGGAAAAGAGAGATTTTTGGGGCCACTTTACTGTTATCAAGTAAGAAATTTGGTATCCCAAACATAAGACAAAAATGCTCCCTGAAAGTTCTTAGAGTAATCAATATTTCCCAAAGACAAGAGCACCTCCGTGGGCAATAATTCACACTTTCCAGCATTCCTGCACTCTTGCTTTGAGAATACACATACAGCTATTCCAAATCTACAGGAAAATGTTAATATTTACTGTATTCCAGCAAAATCAGGGCTGACTCCCGCAGAGATTTCAGTGAGATTTTGCCAAACTGCACAGCACTCCTGTCTCTCCCAATTTACAGAAGTTATGTAATTCTGGGTTTGGATCAGACAGAGCTATTTGTGAACAACCAAAAGAAAAGGTGTTGTTATGGTTCCTGGCCAAAGAGCTCTGTGTCTTTCTGGTGAACAAGCAAAAGCTTTACATCCTCAGGATCAGAATCCTTGTCCTCTATGCAGCAATCAAAATGCAGCAAGCACTTGTATTACTAAGAAGTGGGAATTCACATAGATACAAAAATATTTTCCATTGTATTGAGAGCAGTGAAGAGACTGGGAAGAAAAAAGCTTCTTCTGCATCTGAATGAGCCTTCTGATTGTTTAAAATGAAGTGTAAAGCCAGAGAGCAGCTTTAAGGAAAATGGTGCCTGAAGAGCTAGGGGGATTTGAGCCCTGCAGCCCCCACTGTGCACAAAAATAGCTACAATGGGATTTAATTCTGTGGCTGGCAGGAAATCACTTTCTCTCCCAGAACCTGTGAAAGCTTGAGAGTGACTTTTTGTGGGTGAGAGCAGAATTGACAATTGTACCTGTGAAATCAAGTGACATCAGAGAATCCCAGAATGGTTTGGGTTGAAAGGGACCTAAGAGCCCAGCCCATCCCATCCCATCCCATCCCATCCCATCCCATCCCATCCCATCCCATCCCAGCCTTGCCATGGCAGGGACACCTCCCACTGTCCCAGGCTGCTCCAAGCCCCATCCAGCCTGGCCTTGGGCACTGCCAGGGATCCAGGGACAGCCACAGCTGCTCTGGGCACCCTGTGCCAGGGCCTGCCCGCCCTCACAGGGGAGAATTTCTTGCTATCATCTCATCTAAATCTCTCTTCTCTCATTTTAAAACCACTTCCCCTTGTCCTATTACTCTATCATTGGCTGACAGCACTGAGATCATCATTACTGGCCATGAAATCCCTTTTTAGGAGCAAAGGGTTTTTGGCTAAGCTTTGGGCACACCTTGTAACAACCTGGGATAGTGGAAGGTGGCCATGCCCACGTCAGAGGGTGGAAGAAGATGGGCTTTGAGGTCCCTTCCAACCCTCACCACTGTGGGATTCTATAATTATTATCCCACTGCTGCAAGGCAGTGTCTTACTGGAGGTTTGTGTGTGGGGTTTCAAAGCTTAGACTCCACAGAATCCAATGGTTAAAAGTATGATGGATCAAAAAGGCAAAAAAACCTAATACTTACTCTGTGGAGTGCTAATCATGACCATTCCCTCATCTCAGCTCTCCCCATGGACTGCCAGAGAGAACAAAATGTCAAACACTGTCGTAGAACAGCCAGGGCACTTACTAATTACAGCAGCTCAAACAAAGCTTTACATGGAGATTCACAAAGAACATTTCTATCCCCAAAATCCCTCTGGATTTCTCTTGCTCTGGCTGCAAGCTGTTAACACTGCTCCTGTTTCTGAGCAGGAAACTGGCACTGATGCAGCTGCACGCAGAATTTCATTTGCTGTGCATGACCTGTCTTCTGCACCCCTTTATTGCTTGTACAAAAATCCACTTCTCCCCTTTTTATCCAAGCTGCAGAAGCCCACCTTGAACTGGGATATGAGCTGGTGTGTGGCTCCTCACTCCCATCATGTTGGGATTTTGGATTCATAGCCTAAATGGGAACTGTAAGATAACATTTGAGCACTCCTCATCCTCAGAATAACGAGCATGAGCCCAACAAATCTGAGGAGAAATGCAGAGAATTATCTGCCATAATTATCTGCCAGAGAATTATCTGCCATAATAATACAGGCAATTTGTTGTCCTGATTTTGGGTTATATGGAGGCACAGTAAAATGAGCAGCCACAGAAAATCTTTAGTGCAAGAAAGGCCAATGAAACTCCTCAAACTAGACTGGAGTCCTACCCAAAGCAGAGGTGGGATAACTCCTGTTACACACAAATCTGGCAACAAAAGCACGTGTGGAAGAGGTTTTACAGCAACTTCTGTGAGCCAGGGAGAAGCTTGAGAAGAGGATCCATGTTTGAAAAGAGGATCCATGTTTGATCAGGGGATCCATGTTTACCCCTGCAAGAATTTCCTACCAAGGTCGCTGACATAGAAACCAAGAAAGAAAGAAGGATAAATAAGAGAATAAATAAGAGAAACCTGCAACTGCCTATTCCAATGAGTACTTTGTCTCTTCTAACCAATGAGTAAAGTATAAACTTATGAGCTTTATAAGAATGCATAAAAAAGATGCCTACTAAGATAAAAGAGGGGTTTGAAGCTTTCTGGAAATGGAGTGCGTTGTTTTGTATTGTCTCAACTACAACAAGCACAGACATCACAACTTCTTTGAGGTTTGGGTCTTTAAAAATCCTGGGAAAAGGATTTTTAAAAGAGCACTTATCTGTGGTGACAGCTGCTCAAGTTCTGTGTGCAGGCAACACTTTCTGGTTCCTCCTTTCTTCTGCATTCAGGAAGGCAGGTGCACTGCTGGGCACAAACCAAATGTCACAGAAGATCCCAGCTCCAGTGACTCTTGCTCATTTTGAATGGCAGATATTGTGGAATGGCATATTTCCATCTGGCTGCTCAAGTCACAGGGATTTTTAATTTAATATTAATAACTGAAAGCAATTTTTAGCCACTTACCTAAGGATGTAGCAGAACATTCCATCAAGCCTACAATGACACACTAAAGGACACACCAAAGAGAAAAGAGAACACAACCTGGTGCAAAATGGCAATATTTTGGCAATTAGTGATGCTGGAACTGTTCAAAAGGGGATTTTTAATGGAATTTAAATCTATCAGAAGCACTTCTGACTAGTCTGAGTGTCAAACTAGTCTAGCTGAAAGACAAAAGTCTCCTGGAAAATTTAAATGTGACCCTGCAAAGACCTAATGCTGTGGAACGCTGAAAATGGGGATACAACAAAGCAGAGAGCTGTGGTCCTGCCCTCCCTCATCACCCATCCTGCTGTCCACAAGCATTTAAAACCCTTTTTCACAATTTACATGCCTAAATGCAGACACTTGTATTTCCTTTCAGTGTGAGAGTGCTTTGCATTTGAAGAACAATGAAATCATTCCGATGTGCATGTCAGCCCAGAAAGCTCTGAAAGTGCATTTTGGTGTGAAATATTAATAGGTAGGAACAGAACACTGGCAGATTCTTTCTGTAAAAGCCCTAAAAATAAGAAAAAAAATATAAATCCACCAGAAAGAATTATGTAATTTTCAGCTTATCAGTGTTGAGTGACTAGAAATTGTGCACCTCAGGCTTTTATGCACTTTATTTGATGGAAATGTTCTGAGAAAGTCTTCATCAAGCTTTAAAAATGAGGAGAGGTGAGGAGAAGAGATGAATGCTTGAGATGAGCTAAAAAAGCACCCAAAACCCAAAGAAAAAGCAATAAGGAGGCTCTAATCAACACAGCAGTCAACTGGAGACTCACTTCCACCAGTGTGGGTTCACATCTTAGCTACAGCCCCATGGATTTCTTAGAATTTAGCCAGGATCGAAGTAAAAATGTGCATTAATCCAGAATATTCCAGCTGATGGCAATCACAGGGAAGTCTCAGCAACAAAAACTTTCAGAACTAAAAAACCTGCAAATTAAAAGCAATAAATAAATTAAATTCTTCTCATATTTGCATCAAAACTTCATGAAAACCACGTTCTTGTAAAGGAAGGACACATTTCAATAATCAAGTATACTTGAATATGGCTGGAATATTCAAGGAAAATACCGAGTTGATTAACTTTTCAATGCTCATGATAATATTGTTGCAAGATTCAGAGTATTATCCTTAGTAATGGCTGCTGTCACTCATTGTTGTAAAGTTCAGAATTCAGCCAAACTGTATAATCTTTCTACGAGTTTCTGCATAATTTCTTGTGCCTATTTTGCATGCACTAAGATCATATACAGAAATCAAAGCCATACAGTACAAAGACAAGTGGTAACACCAAAGAAAAAGCTCTCCAATGTTCATTTACTCTGCAGAAACTCCTCCAGTGAAGAAGTACATCTGTTTCCACAGAGCCATATGACTAAAACACGCTGTCAAATTAATCTGATATTCAGTGAAAATTAACATATGCTTGGGACTATTTCAGTCTCCATTCTCTGGGAGTAACATGCAAACCTTGCACATCCATTCCAATCTCATACCACTGTGTGGATAATGGTGTGTGTCAGCAGCAGGCAGTAGATTATCCCACCCCAAAAAACTACACTTAATCAAATATCCACAGTTATCTTGGGTAAAATGCCTTTAATCCATGGAAATCAGAGTTTTCAGAGTAAGTGGGAAGGTACCTCTAGAGGTCCAAATAAGTCAGAATAAACTACACATGACTCAAGAGCTCAAGGAACAGAAATCCCACAGTCTCTCCAGAGTCTTTTCCAGTGCTTGAATGTGGCATTCACGTTCTCTGGAAAACTCTCTTTGTCCAGGATTTTTCTCCTGGGAAGCTGAGAAGCCTCAGAGAAAAGGAAAACAATTCTTCTCTCATTTGCTTCTCCTGTGCTGTGCTCGTGTGGAATGTGTTTGGGGATTGTTCACCCACAGGTGATTGTTCCATTGGGTTCTGCTGGGAGTTGTTTTGGCTCTTTGGCCATCAGGGCCAAGCTGTGTCAGACTCTGGAGAGAGTCAGGAGTTTTCATTATTAGCTTTTTAGCATTCAGTATCCTTTCTATATCCTTTAGTACAGTATAGTAGTCTTTAATAGAATATAAATAATAAAGTCATAATTAGCCTTCTGAGAACATGGAGTCAGATTCATCATTCCTGCCTTTGTCGAGACATTCCCAGCAAATACAATACTTGAACATCCTTGGGTGGATGTTTTTTCCTATGACAAGAAAATCCCAGAATGTTTTAGGTTGGAAGGGACCTCAAAGTCAATCTCATTTCAAGCCCCTGCTCTGATTAGGGACACCTTCCACTATTGTGTTTCTTCTTTTCCTGCCTGGGTCAGGGTTGGGATTGAAAGCACTCAAGATGCTGTTTTGTGTTTGGACTCAGATGTTTATTAATTCTTACCTATGTTACAGTCTTACAAGTTGTGAGTTCTACAGCATTTCACTACCAAGCTACAAAATGGTCCTGTATCTATCTCTACAAGGTATTTTAAGGAAAAACTGTCCAATTAAGAAATGACACCTAAATTATTTTCACTTTTAACCCAATAAACAACCACCTGTGCCCTGCAATGGGGACTTTTTTATCCAATTACACAAAACCACCCAAACCCATGGAGAAGAAGGTGAAGAAGAAGGTGAAGAAGGACCAGACTCCACCCTAAAACCTCTATCTTAGATTTATATATATTACTATATTCTAAAACATTAAACTCTAAGTTTTCCATGCTGTGATATTACACATTTCCACTCAAACTACACACCTACAATCCCAGTTCTGTCAATCAGTTTTGGAAGCCTTCTCCATGGCCTGAGGTCAAATGCAGTGTTCTCTTTAGGGTCTGTGTCTTTCAACACACAGAAAGCCTAAAATTCTCAGCATCCAGGGTTCCAACATTCCACTATCCCAGGTTGCTCTCCTACTTAATCCTTTGTTCCATCTTGGGCCCAGTGCCCCATTCCTGCACACCTCAGACACTCCTGGATCCATTGTCTCTCCACATTTCCACATGAGGAAGTTGCAGACAATGAAGATCCCACAGCACATTTCCATCTCAAGCTCTCCTTGGGCTGGAACTAGATGATATTTAAGGTACTTTCCAACCAGGAAGATTCCAGGATATTTTATTCACCTGCGAGGGGACCAAAAACATGCAGTCAGCCATTAACAAATCTCTAGCTAAACTATGGAAAAACCCTTCAGCTTTCAGGAATATGCTGCCTGTTCCCAATCCCTGACCAGGCTGAGAGAAAACCTGTACAAGTCCTGTTGGTTTCTGTTTTCCTGCTGCCACAGAAGAAACAGGGACAGAAATAGTGAATCACCAATCCCATGGAGAAAATACAAAGACAGTGCCAGGAGAAATGTTCAGCTGGAAAGTGTGGCTGGAAATCAAGTGAGCTGTGACATTCACCCCAGATCACTCTGAACAAAAAACAACAAGGGAATGGGAGGCCAAGGACACCTTTGAGTTTTGAAATGAAAAAGCTGGATTCAGTTGAACTTGTTGAAATAGGAAGCAATGAAAAACAAAGTGTCTGAGCATTCAGAGATGAAAACAACACAAGAACCCTTGCCAAATTTGCAGGCAAAAAGTAAAACAGCCACGCTCCGGGCTGGAAGTGGGAAATCCCAGCTGAATTATCCATTTTGAGTGGTCTTCACACAGAAGACCTCACTACTTAAGGCTCTAAACTGCTCTGCATTACTTAATAATTTGTCCTCAGCACAGCTGCTGCTGGAAAATCAGTTTGAGGAAAGTAGGAGGATGGGAGGAAACTGCTTCCAAGAAATTTAGCTCAGGTCACAGTCGGGAAGAACTGGCTGTCTCCCCTCCACCCCAAGATGGGAATGTGCAGGAAAAGTTTTGAGCTAAAGAGTCTTTAAAAAGGAAGCACTAAAGGTAACAGAGTTAGCAGCTCTGACAAGAATTTCAGCACACAGGGAGAGGCAAGGAGGAAGAGATAGAGTCAATGGAAAAAAATCCCCTGGAGGCTGAGGTCAGACTGATTAAGATGCTGTTTCAGTCAATATCCGCTGAAAACCATAGCTGAAAGCAAACAAACACTAAATATACTTTTTCAGAGTCTTACAAGGGAAAGACTCTCATGGAAAATGTATGAAGAAGCTTCCAAGTAATTATAGATTGGCAAAGTTGTATTTCTTTCCCTGACCATTATTTTAATTAATTATTAATCAGCTGCTGCTGTCAAGCCTGTGTGCTTAAAAACACCGAGTGGAGCATTCTTTATAAAGGGCAGTTTATCAGCTTGATTTTATGTCCATCACACAGCATTCAAATGAAAGATAAGTGATTTAGAGTAAACCATGAATTTGATCCACTCACTCATATATTTCATTGCTTTCCCAAGCCCACAAGGAGCTTGGTGTCCGGGGAGGCTTTGATTGACTTTGAGGATAAGAACAGCACAAGCCCAAGGTCAGGCACCAAAAGAAGTGCATGACTTGTCTGGAGTCCAACTTCTGGAGAATTTCTGCTTCTGAGAGACCCCCCAGATTTCCCATGCAGCACTGGAGGATGCAGAGCATCACTTTCACCCAGCCAAAGTCTCCCTGGAGTCACAGCCAGCTGCACAAAGGGCAGCACAAACACCTGTCTCACTCTCCCTGCCTGGACAGGTACCACTGACTCACCAATGTCTCAAGAACCCTTTAGTCCTGCTTCCAGAATACCCATTTCTGTAAGGCTTGGACTTTGCCCACTGAAAGTCTCTCATGTTTTGATCCTCTGCTTGCCTTTTTTCCACTATTCTTAGCGCAAGAGCAATGCAAAGCATTCATTCATTCTTTGCCCAAAATATTTTGTTCGCAAGGGTAGAGACCACTCAAAATCCCAGGAGCAGAAGTCCCCTCCTAAGGCCAGCAAGGATGTTTGAGTGTACTTTATTTATTCTGTGCTGTAGCTGTCCTGGCTGCCAGTGAGGCTGGAACAGCTCACTGGGCTCTGTGCTGACACCAGCCTTAGTCCCAGCTGGAAGCACAGCCTGGAAAAAGCAGTGGAAAAAAGTATCAGGTGGAAAATGTGGCCAAGATGGGGGTTGAAAAAAATGCAAATATCTTCATCCCCACAGTGGTCACATCAATTGATGAGGGTGAGAATATTTACTTCAGCAAGGTTATCTGACTGGGGACTCTGTCAGTTGAGAATTCCGAGGGGAAAAGGGAGAAAGCACAAAGAAATGTAGTCACAGACCTGACAAAGCCACCATGGAGACACTAACAAGGAAGAGACCCTGCCAGTCCTGCTGATGGATGGGCTGCTCAGACACCTCAGGCACCACTTCCAGCAAGATCAGCATCAGGCAGGAATGGTAGGTGTCCCTAAAAACCAGCTACTGGGGGAGAATGGGGAGCCTTGGAATAGTGGTGGAGAGGAACAGGGTATAAATAAACCCTACAAAACATGAACAGAATTTTGCCAGGGTTAACCATCCTATTTGCAATACCAAGGGTTAAGGCCTTTAGGCTTGGCCTTGGTCTGCCTGTGGGCGGACTTTGCCTAGAGAGAAATAAGATTTCAAGTTACCTTCCAGGATGTCAAACCCTACAGCAGGTTTGTCAACTCAAAAATGCTTTAAAATGTAGATAAGGCAAGGCTGAAGCTGCCTGGGCTTCTTATGGCAGGGAGAGATTTTAAACAGGTGTTTACTGAGGTTTCAAAAAGCCCTCTAAGAACATCAAGTTCAACCATTAACCCAGCACCAAATGGTGTCTTAGGCACCAAGACTGCATTGCTTTGAACACTTCTGGAGATGGTGACTCCACCACTTCCCTGGGCAACCTGTTCCAATGCCTGACCACCCTCTCAGGAAGAAATCTTTCCCAATATCCAACATGAACCTTCCCTGGGGCAACCTGAGGGCATTTTCTCTGGTCCTGCCACTTGTTACCTGGGAGAGGAGAGACATTTACCACTTCTAGACTAATTTTAGACAACTATTTCTGAATCAGAGTAATGGTAATGCAGTGGGCCTTTCTTTACAACTGCAAATCTTTCAAAGATGGCCAAATTTTCCAAGGTTTGCCCATTTCCCTGCAGACATCTGAAGCCAGATTTTTTACTCTTTACTGTTTCACTGCACTTACCATCAAACACCCCAGATTTGGGATTTTCTCACCATCACTACACAAATTTTGCACATCCAGTTCTATGTTGATTAGAGTTTGAGGACCCCAAAAAGATCATGGAATCTTTAGTTTATGGGTGGAGCTGTTTGCTGTGAAGACTTTAAAGAAAATAATTGGGATTATAGGTTATTTGGGAAAGCCTGGATCTGACAGCCATTGCAGACAGACCCTACAGCAAGCAGAGCTTTATAGCCACTCTGCAAAATGCTGAATTAAGGACAAAACATCCTGATCTATTGCAGGAAGTCCTGCCCAGGGACTCCACAGGGAGTGGGGTAATTGTGCCAGTTCCTTGTTCCTCCCCGTTGAAGAGTGGAAGGTGCAGTAAATGTTGAGATGCAGAGAAGTCAAACATGCCCCTGAACCAAAGTCTTGGAGAGAGCAACAACAGCAGTAACTCTCCAAAGGTTTGCAAAGCCTGCAAGTTATTGGCACTGGGAATGTTTTTTGGTCTCAGGCTCTCATCAGGACACACACCCCACAAAGACATGGCCCTGAACTTGATGAATAACTGCAGTTATTGCTAATTAACAGGCCTTTAAGAGTCAGACAGAGGAAGGCTGTGAGCACACTGACAGAGGAGGACCAGAGACATTCCAGCCAGAGCTGTGGAAGGAAATGAGAAGGGTATGGAATACTGTTAAAATATGAAAAGGATATTAAAGCCAGCTTCAATTACCTAGACTATAATTGCATATACCATCTGCTAGCAATTTTTTGCATCTCAAAAAGGACTCTCAATCGAGTCAGCACCATTCAGCTTTTCACACACTGCAAGTGGCAGTATTAGAAAGATCCATTCTGAGCCTCCCCATCATCCCCACCTCTCCAGCTTCTCCAGCCTCCCAGATGGCTGAAACCACAAAAGTAAAGAATGTCTTTGAAACCACCGCTCCCTGATTTAGGAGGGAACACATTCTTGATCAAATGAAAAAAAGAGAATGAAAACATTTATGATTTCCAGCTTCTCTGAAGCTGCAGAGAAAGGTTTTCACTCTGACAACTTGTATTAGCTGGCCTGGAATCTGCAGGCAGCAACATTTAAGAAGTAATTTGAAACTGAAAGAGTACTTTTGGGGAAAGTGTCTCAAATGTCAGACAGATCTATTAAGACAGCTCTTGACAGACTAATCTTTAAGCCTTTCTTTTTTAGTGTGAGATTTGTATCGATTTTTAAAATAGCAATCCCATTACTAGACATTAACAGCATGGATAAACATCTTTGTGAGTATTAAGGATTACAACAGGACAAAGGGAGAATATGAGGGCAGTAATTTTCCATCACACAGCAGGTGAGTTGAACGCAGTATCTGCAAATCAAGTCCACCTCTAAAGCAAATTTTCGGCCCAGCAGGAACTCTGGTGACCTTTTTTTGTTACCCAAATCCACGCAGTGCTGTGCCACTCTGCTCCCTTCCCGGCAGTCAGCTGAACATCTGAACATCCTGTTCCTCACCTTACTGCCTTTCCTACTGCCAGGGCTGGAAATCCCCTTTCTTATGGGTCCAGTTTTCACAATTTCAGGAATGAGAGAGGAAAACCAGGAGCAAGTGTACCTGTGCATGAGGCTCAGTTGGCAGGAATGCAGGAAATGGGCTCCATCTCAGAGGCCTTTTCCAACCTAAGTGATTCTGTGAAAAGAAACATCCCAACAGAAAAGGAGAGGCAGGCAGTTCCCTTCATAGCAGTTTGGATTTACAGGGCCATAAAGACCAGACCTGACCCTCCCTGAGCCCAAAGGCTGCTCATGGAGTTGTCCCATGTTCAGTCCTGTAAGACTGACCATACTCCCAACAGCCCTAGAGTCCCAGCCAAAATAAATAAATAAACAACTGCTATTGCAGTAAATCCTGCTGTTCTGTTGCAGTGTGTTTTAAACTTCCAGGTCCCTTACCCAGGTGTGGCAATACCTCTCTTCCCCTTCCCCTCGCCCCCTTGCTGAGTGAGTCCTGTCAATCAGGCTTAACATTCCAACAAGGCGTCGTGTGGTTGGTCGAGTTCAAAGGATGCCCCTCAGGCCTGGGGGTCATTGGCCTGTCTAGCTGTCATTCTCCCCTGAGACCCCGCCCCTCCCACCTGGTTGGTGGCTCACCTGTCCCCTCCGCTCCCCCTGCCCCGGGAGCTTAAAAAGGTAATCAGACCATGCGGCCACCATTCTGTTGGAGCAGTTCCCAAGATTCAGACCTCTGTAACCATGGAATAAACCTATGGATATAACCCTCCAGCAGAATCCTCTCCTTTTTCTCTTCACCTTCGCCTGAAGACTCTTCCTGAGGTAAACGGAGTTCCTGACAAGCCTGGACTTGTTTAGTGCCCAGCTGCAACCACCAGCAAGCTAGAGGTGTCTCTGGGGTGATACACCACAGCTGCCGCCTTCGGCCCAGCAGCGAGAGTCAGACTGGCCCAGGCACAATCTAACTGGTAATACTGGGATTCATATTCCAATACTGTTCTCTGTCCCAGAGAGCCCTTGAGCTCAGCAGGCTGGTGCATGCATCAGCCTCAGAGCAGATCATAAAATCCCAGAATGGTTTGGGTTGGAAGGGTTCTTAAAGCTCATCTCATCCCAATCCCTTTTGCTATGGTCAAGGACATCTTCCACTATCCCAGGCTGCTCCAAACCCCATTAACCTGACCTCGGACACTTCCAGGGATCCAGCTGCTCTGGGCACCCGTGCCAGGGCCTGCCCACCCTCACAGGGAAGAATTTCTTCCCAATATCCCATCCATCCCATCCCTGTTGCAGTGGGAAGCCATTCCCTGTGTCCTGTCACTCCAACCCCTTGTAAAAAGTCTCTGTCCACCTTTCCTGCGGGTTCCCTTCAGGCCCTGGAAGGGTCAGTTATGTTACCCTGGAGCCTTCTCTTCTCCAGGCTGAACAATCCCAGTTCTCTCAGCCTTTCCTTTTGTCTCCACCAGTTGCCAGAGCTGTGCAACAACAACTTACCTGATTCACCCTGGATTCCAGGTACAGAACAAACTGCTGTAATTTCAAGATTTCTCCTAAAACCCAGTGTTTATGCCACTCATACACTTTCCCCCAAACATACACACACATTTAAGGAGCTCATTTTCAAATGAGGCTTCACAACCACAGGTTGGATGGTTTTAAAGCTGAACTTGCAGATTTACAGGTGCTCCTGGCTATCAGGACATTGGACAACAGGAGGATTGCTCATAGGGGCACAGCAGTAAAGACTGGAGCCCAAGAATGCTCAGCTGTGTAAAACCTGTGACAAAGTGGCTGAACCTGGGTCAGGGCAGGGGCCATAACTTTGGATGTGGAAGAATTAAGTCAGAGATCCATGTGGGGCTGCCTACATTATTCTTTGGTTTTAAAATTGGATTAATCCCAAACATTCTGAGAGATTTTAAATGAGAAAAATTAGATGTTATCAAAGTGTGATCTGCAAGTGCTACCTGACCAATGAGGGAGGCAGGGAAAATGGGAATAGAGAGTTTGCAGGGAGGTCTCTCTGCTGGCCTGCAGTGGAGGGTACCACCTCTCCAAGCCCAGCATTCCCAGTGATAACAGATTCCACAGCATTCTGAGTCTCTCCAAAATGTCTTGGAGTGTTGGAGGCCTAGATGGAAGCCTTTAAAGCCGCTGGACTTCACTCCTGAAGCCTTCCTGGCCCATGGGAAGGAAGCTCCATGCAACCCTGCTGCCTCCAGGCACATCTCTTTTCCAGGTGCTGTTCCCTCTGTTCCACCTCAGACAATCTCTGCTCATGCCCTACAATTGCTTTTTCCAAGTCACCTCTTAGAGAACTGGAAAGAGAGCCTCAAGAAGAGACTGCTAAAAGAAGACTGCTGCTCCAGCTTCTTTTGGGTGGAAAATAGCTTTGAATACCAGTGGAGATGGCTTCTCTCATGGGCACAGCTCCAGAGCCTCCCACCTTGTTCCTTGCTTCAGCAACCAGTGCTAGTGGTGGGCTGTGGCATTCACATTCTCTGAACAGAGAGAGACATAATTCTCTCTCAAGATTTATCCTGGAGAAGGCAGTGAGAAAGCTCAGAGAAAGAAGAAGGAAAACAATTCTTATCTCTACTCGCTGCTCCTGTTCTTTGGCACATGTGGAATGTGTTATGGAGATTGTTTACTGAAAGTGAATTTGTTAATTGGGTCTGCTGATGGTTGTTTGGACTGATTGACCAGTTGGGTCAAAGCTGTGTCATGACTGTCAGAAAGGGTCACGGGTTTTTCTTTAGTATAGTTTTAGTATTAGTATTTAGTATTTAATATAGTTTTAGCATTTAGCATTTCTTTAGTATAGTTTAGTATAGTTTTAGTATTTAGTATATGGTTTTAGTATATCATAACTACTATGATATTTAGTAGTATCATACTACTATGGTACTACTAAATATCATAGTGGTATCATAGTATGATACTACTATGATATTTAGTATTATAGTGGTAATAAAATGTAATATAGTATAGCTTAAAGCATTTGTTCAGCCTTTGCATCATGGAGTCAGAGCATGTTCCTCTCACATTGAGGGCACCTTGCATCAATAGTGGACTTTGGATCACCTCAGAACAAGCACAGCTGACCAAAGGGATAGCTCACATCATGTAGCACCATGCTCAACCCAAAAAATGAAAATATTTGGCATCTTTATTTAGTTCCCCATTCTGCTGAGGGGGACATGGAACAAGGGTGAAGTTTGTGGGGTTTGTCACAAGAGGGCATTGCTGGTTCCCAGGTGTCCCACCCTCTCTGAAGATGTCACCCAGCATCTCAGAGCCCAGGTGTTACCTGGCTGATTGCAGGGGCTGAGCCATGACCTTCTTCAGGCTCTCAGTGCAGAAATGTACTGAGAGAGCTCAGAAATTTCAGCTAATCTTTCCATTAGGGCCCTGCTACATAATTCCCAAAACTGAGGGTCAGAGGAGTATCAATTTGCTTTCTGAGTGGACTCTGTGCCCTTAAGGCTACAGATCATAATGGGAAAAAAACCAAAAAAATCCCTCAAACAGGCCAAGTACTAGAAAGTGATAAACCCCACACCATTAAAGCAAGAGATTTAAAGGCAGGTACATAGTCTAGCTGATCTGATTCTGCTGTGAAATACCCAAGGCTGTTACAGAAGTTCTCGTTAGTTCTTCCAGCTCCATCAAGAAAGAATGTTTGCATGGGCTTTGCCAAGAAGAGAGGAAAGTTCAGGGAAAAAAATAAAAGAGAAAAAGGAAGAACATTCCAGTGTTTGCACAATTGTTCTTGTAGAGCCAGTGGAGTGGGACAGCACAACAACACCCAGGAAAGCTCTTGCTGTGAAAGCTCACTGCCACCCTGAGCCCAGGGCTGCTGCCTTTTAGAAAGCTCCTCTTGCATCCATTATTTGGCCTGTGCTGCACCTCTCCCTGGCCTGGAAGGAGGAACACAAAAGGGAAAAGGGAGCTGTTCCATCCCAGGCCATACCCATGAAAAGCCTGAGCTTCTTCCTCCAAAATATTTCTAGCAGACTACATTGAATATCCTGCAGGTATAGCAAGGTTTGAGTACAACACTTCTTTTTTTCCTGCCCTCCCCTCACTACTCAGCTGTATTTCCGAATTCAGAGTTCTGCTGTGTCTGCTGGAGACCCCCACACCTGTACAGTACAGTACAACAGTGGGATGTACCAGCAAAAAACCATCAAGGGGAAATAAAATGTATAAACAGCTTCTGGAAGGAGCAGTTGGGGTGTCATAAATGAGACTCAGGGAAGCTGGAACAGAGAGAGGGGAGCAGGAACAGGGATCAGTCTTGATCAGGGAAAACTTTTCTTGAAGCTATTTCCCAACGGAGCAGCACTAAGGAAAGCAAGTTGCAGTTTGTCCCTGCTGCTCCCACACAAACTGCTTTTGTGACTAAAAGCCAAACCTGCTTTTAAATATCAATACTAAAAACCCACACAATTCTTTCAGCCTCCAACTATAGCAAAGAAAAACGTTTTAGTGTCCTTTTTAAAAGCAGGAATCACATTTTTATATAGAATTTTGTCTGTCAAGATCCAGTCTCCTTTCTGCCACTAGATGTCCCACAAGTAAGAGGAGAATCCAGAGGGGAGCACTGTAAGCTAATTGTAATTTGGATTTATTTTCATTTGAGCTGCTTTAAACTCTTAATGTATTATTCAACACAGTGAAAGTTTTCTCAAATGTGTAAATACAACAAAAGACTCTTGCTGGATTGATATATTAATTTAACAGTAATTTTGATGGTATAATATTAGATGTTAATCCCATATTCAGGTTGTTTCTATGCTTTAGTTCTCTAACTTTTAAATATAATGCAATTCTAGCAGGGAATTATATGCATTATAATGAAGCATTTAATGAAGCTATTACCCCATGGGAACAGTTTTTGTTGATGTTTATTTCAGCATTAAAATAAACATCAGAGCAAGAACTGTAAAGTATCAGTGAAAACGGAGGATGTGCTGTGTCCCATGAGGCAGGCAATTAATGACAATCAATATAATCAATCCCCTGGGTACCTTAGCAGCACCTCCTGTGCTTTGTGTCCCTGTTCAGAACCCTCTGGTCATTTGTCCAGGTTTCAGTTTGCCCCACTGGCCACCTCCTGTGACAGTGTTCACAGGGGTCTTAGGGTGAGGGAAGAGTTGAATGTTGACTCCATGTTTCAGAAGGTTTGATTTATTATTTTATGATATATATTACATTAAAACTATACTAAAAGAATAGAACAAAAGGTTTCATCAGAAGGCTGGCTAAGCTACGAATAGAATCAGAAAGTGATAACAAAGGTTTGTGTCTCGGACAGAGAGTCCAAGCCAGTTGGGCTGTGATTGGCCATTAATTAGAAACAACCACATGAGACCAATCCCAGATGCACCTGTTGCATTCCACGGCAGCAGATAATCATTGTTTTGCATTTTGTTCCTGAGGCCTCTCAGCTTCTCAGGAGGAAAAATCCTAAGGAAAGGATTTTCCATGAAAGATGTCTGCGACAACTTCCCTGAGCTGCCCTTTGCCAGCCCCTCTGTCAGGATGGTGTGGGACACAGCACCAAAGGCTTTAGTGAAGCTGAGGTAGGCATTGGTCCTCCTTAATTACCTACTGGTAATTAATTGGTCCTATTTAGTTACCACTGAGTAACTGCACCATGGAAAGCTGCCCCACAATTAAACACAATTAATTCTGCCTGCAGTGAAGGTGTTTTTCTTAGTGGGGAGTGGCAATATCCCAGCCATGCAAGAAGCTTCTCACCCCTGCCTGGCTATAATATCCCAGGGGCTTCTGTGTGTTTTCCAGGAGGAGAACAGAGGTAAGAAAGGATGGAAAAGAACTCCAGAGACAGCAGAAAACTCAACCCCTGCAGCTTGACTTCTATAAGGCAACAGGATTTCATCCCACAGCTGGCACAGCCCCGTGTGCAACAGAGATTTTCTGCTACAAGGGGTGGATCATTTCAGCCCAGTGTGGACACCAAACATTTGACAGCCACATAAATAAACCCTATTTTCATTTCACAGAACAGCTTCCTGGTTTCCTGTCACCACTCATGCCTCAGCACACAAAACCTCTAAGCAAACCAAGGAAGGAGATATTTTATTCATGAGTACAAAGCCCAGCTGAGTTCTGAGAAGCCTGAGGTGTCTCCTCTGCAGGCATGGAGCTGTGCAGTGTATCACATGGAAAGTGTCACAAGTCCCAGCACAACAAACTCGGCAGAAGATGCACAGGGAATGGCCAGTGTGTGTGAGAAGAGGCTTCTGTCAAGCACTGTCAGGCTGGAATTTGGTCCCAGCTCTACTTTGTGCATTCTAGCTGCTTAATCCAATGATAAGAAGTGACCAGCTAAGGATTCGGTGAGAAGGAAGCCAAGGAAGTGACTTTGGCCCAGGATTCAGCTGACAAATGCCAAATTACACTGTACAATTCCCTTGGTAAATCTGGATTTATTTCTGCAGAACTTCTCTTCAGCCATTGCAAATAAACAACTCAACAGCATCTTCAGCTCAGAAGCTTTGCCCTCAGGACTGTCAGAACACAGCTAAGCTCAGACCCACCTTCCTGCTTCACTAAATTTGGATGCTGACCTGTGTAAGCCACAGAAAACCTGCTGTTGAATTTGTCCTTGCTTTTCCAAGTGGGGCTGGGAGCACTGCTTGACTGTGGAATGTCAGAAACAGGGATGCATGGCCTGTTCAATGTTTACCTGTGAAACATTCCCCATTCTCACAAGGGTGAGGTGTGACGGTGTTCACAGGGGTTCTTGGATGAGGGAAGAGATGAGGATCTGACTCCATGTTTCAGATGGCTTGATTTATTATTTTATGATATATATTACATTAAAACTATACTAAAAGAATAGAAGAAAGGATTTCATTAGAAAGCTAGCAAAGCTAAGAACAGAATAAGAAGGAATGATAACAAAGACTCTGTCTTGGACTCTCTGTCTGAGCCAGCTGGGCTGTGATTGGCCATTAATTACAAACAACCACATGAGACCAATCTCAGATCCACCTGTTGCATTCCACAGCAGCAGACAATCAATGTTTACATTTTGTTCTTGAGGCCTCTCAGCTTCTCAGGAGGAAAAAATCCTAAGGAAAGGATTTTTTATAGAAGTTGTCTGTGACAGTGAGGAACAGCAAATGTCCCAACAGTATCAGCACATGGAGATAGGAGATGAAGATGGAGCTGGAGGCAGGAGGCTGGGTGAGTGCAGAGCCACAAGAACCAGCACCCTGATGGCACCAACAGCCTCTCACTGCCCTGAGCAGCCTCTCCTGCAGTCCTGCTGATGCTTTGAGGAGCTGGAACAGAGGCTGGATGGGGTTAAGAGCAATAAAGTGGAGATTTATTGAAGTGTATTCAAAGGCCACACCCTGGCAGTACCATGGCTCTGCCCAGATGGCTCCAAGATGGAAGCAAAAGAGGGCTTGGTCATGAGATCTCTCATTTTTACAAGCTTTAGTCCATTTTCATATAGGAGCCAATTAACAGCTTCAAATGATGAAGTTTCATTCTCCTTGCTTGCTTGCCTGCCCTCCTCTTCTCACGTTGTTTATACTTTGGACCTGAAGAGCTTGTCCTTGAGTCTCCAGCTAGAGTAGGATTGTTTTGTCTTCACCATCCTGTGAAAAGATCCCAGTAACACTTAATATACAGCTAAAAGCTGCTCACTGAAACAGAACAGGAAAACTTAAAATTTAAAATATCACCTTCATCCAGAGAGTCCTGTTCAGCTCCATGCCTGGCACCCAGTCCTGATCTGGAAGTTCCTGAGCTGGAAGGCAGGTGGGTGACCCCTGGACCCATCTGCAGCCTTGCCTGCAGCCCCAGTTCCTGCTGCTCCTGTCTGGAGCCCTGCATGGATCCTGCTCCATCCCCTCACTTGGGTTTCCACAGACCCTTCCAGCAGCACCCAGCTCTGCTGCTGCATCCTCAGGGCCCTGGGGAGGTTTCCAATGGCAAAGCCCGGCCCTGGCTGTGGTTCTGGTGGTGTTGGAGGTGTTTTGTTGCTGTCCCAGTGGATGGACACTGGCAGCTGTACTGACCAGCCTCAAGTGCTCACAAGTTTCAACAGACAGTTCACAGGCACAGCACTACTGGAGAAAACCTTCAAGGCAGTGAGGCTTCCAAAGGACAGGAAAGAGGTTTCACCTGGCTGTCAGCACTAGGAAGCCCCTGTTAAGCACTTCTGAGCCCCTCAAGCTTTAATTTTATTGTACAGTCCCTCTAGCGGCTTTTGGTCTCCCCCTGCCTCCTTTTCCTGATACTCCTGGCTCTTTGGAGAGCCACAAGGTTCCTCTCACTGGGATTCAGCTGGATGCAGATTTGGCCCCATTTCTCACACACCAAACCCTGCCAGCTCCCAGAGGCACAGGTGAGGGCAGCAGCTTCCTGCTGAGATGTTCACTGAGATGTTCACCTGTGCACTGCCCAGCACCCAGACACTCCTGTGCAGGCGTCACCACCCTGCAAACACCTTGGCTCATGGTCCAAAGGGTCACTTGCTATTTGCCATCCCAAAGCCAACAGAACTGGGGCAGCTGGACACAAACCCAGCTCTGGGAACACCCTGTGGATCCAAATTCCCCCTGGGACCATGTAAGAGCAGAGGACAGGGGACAGGCCAACATCTGGAGCTCCAACATCAGGCTGCAGGACAGCTCCTTGGTGTCACTGTCACATTTTCTGAAAAATCCTTTCACCAGGATCTCTTCTCCTGGGAAGATGAGAAGCCTCAGAGAAAAAACAATATTATCTCATCTGCTTCTTCCCATTTTACTGCTTTGGAATGTGTCTTGGACATTGTTTACCAACAGGTGAATGTTTGATTGGTTCCATGTGAATTGTTATTAATTAAATGACCAATCACAGCCAGCTGTGTCAGACTCTGAGGAGTCAGTCATGGGTTTTTATTATTTCATTCTTGTTAAGCCTTGTGATGTATCCTTCTCTTTCAATATAAATGATATGATATGATATGATATGATATGATATGATATGATATGATATATAATATAATATAATATAATATAATATAATATAATATAATATAATATAATTAATATAATATAATGTAATATAATATAAATCAGCCTTCTGAGAACATGGAGTCCTATTCTCATCTCTTCACCTCGTCCTGGGGCCCTCACAAACTCAACACCTTGGGAACTGGATTTGTCTGAACTGCACATGGAATTGTGTGTAAGCACTGGATCAATGCCTTGCAGACAGAATAAACCCACTGGTTTGGTAATAAGGAGGTTGAGCACGTACTTCAGTCTCCTGCCTAGATATATGCCACCTCTGCAAGCTGAAAGGAGAAGCAGGCAATGAATATTTTGACAAATGTTCTAAAGGCTGCACCAACACAAGCTGATGGAACACACAAATAGGGAAAACCCCACATACTTTGCATTATTACTTTCTTATGAATTAGCCCAAGAGGCCCACAGATTGCTAGCTGAACTTTTTTGGAATAGTGTTACTTAAGTGCTCTAGTTCCAGTTCTGGTATACATATATTTAACTCTCCCCTTCCCACACAAACTTTGTATTTTAACAAATAACTGATTTCGTCAATGGATTATTCTCCCTTTAACGACAGCACTGTTGGTTTGGCAATGTTTAAGCTTAAACCCATTTAACCCACCAGCCCTCAACCTTGTTTTTCTGATCTGGCTGCAGGTGGAGCTGTCTGGGTGCATGAGCTGACTGGCCTGTGAAAGCAGATGGCATTTTCCTTCCCCAGCTGATACAAAGGCATTCCCAGAGCAATCCAAACCCTTCCACACTGCCATCCTCTGGCAAAATACGCATACAATATTAATGACAGTCATTTCTGTCCTGTGGCAATTTCAGTCCTAGAAGAAGAGCAGGAATATTTTCCTAGTGCCTGAAGAATCTTTACTGGAAAAGATCCAGTAAGTCTGATCAAAATTGAAAGTAGAGGGGTGTTTTCCCCCCCCATCCAAGTGCATATTTTTTGTATTACTGCTGCAAAGACGAATATATAGTTATCCACAAAGGTATCCCACTAAAACAGGGTACCTAAGGACAATATTATCCGAGTGCATGCTTTTCAAGCTCAGAAGCTACAGGATAAAAAGAAAGAGGTCAAAGCAGACTTAATATGGAAAGGAGTTTGCTCTTGGAATGCCTGCCTAGTCAGATGCTGGGTGACTGATCCTGTCTGGGGGTGCCCAGTAAAAGAATGACAAGACTCAAGCCAGGACCTGCTGAATTTGCAGTCCACTTTGGCACTGGCAAGGTTACCCAAAGCACCTGGACTCAAACAAGTTCCTGGCACTGCTGGCTGAATTTCCCACCCCTAATCCAGGCTGCCAGCAGGAAAACTACCATGTGGCAAACAAGGAAAGCAATTCCTCAATCACTGACAACAAGGCACCAGAGTTTTGTGTCAATCCAGCTACAGCAAACATTCTTGAACTCTTCCAGGGATGGGATAGTCACAGCTTCCCTGGGCAACCTGTGCCAGGGCCTTCCCACCCTCACAGTCAATAAATTATTCCTAATATAAATCTAAATCTGATGTAAATATCACTGCAGAGCTCTCATGTTAAGAAATCCCACCTTCTGTAGTGAAGATGAATTTATCCCACGACTGTCTGCCCAGGCAATTCTCTCTGCCATGGACCTCAGCCATGAAATGAAAACAGAGCCTACAACAGCAAAGAAAATAAAACTGACCGGTGCCATGACTGTGTGCAGTGAGAACTGTAAAAGTGGCTCCCTTACATAACCAACCTTGACAGAAAACAGCAAGCACTCACTGAGACCTCACCTAGAATTAAAAGCTGTTGGGCTGACCAGGAGCTGCCCCAGGAACCTGGAACAGGATGAAGCCATGAGCTGTGATGGTGTTCACAGGGGTCCCAGAATGAGGGAAGAGACGAGGATCTGACTCCATGTTCCAGAAGGCTTGATTTATTATTTTATGATATATATTACATTAAAACTATACTAAAAGAATAGAAGAAAGGGTTTCATCTGAAGTCTAGCTAAGAATAGAAAAATAATGAATAACAAAGTGACTGACCAAGACAGTCTGAGCCTGCTGACTGTGACTGGCCATTAATTATAAACAACCACATGAGACCAATCACAGATCCACCTGTTGCATTCCACAGCAGCAGATAACCATTGTTTACATTTTGTCCCTGAGGCCTCTCAGCTTCTCAGGAGGAAAAATCCCAGGGAAGGGATTTTTCATAAAATGCGTCTGTGACAATGAGCTGGACAATTGCCACCACCAGAGCCACACTGCCAGCAGTGTCACCCAGCTCTGCGCAGGCCTGCAGCAGCAGGAGCAGCTCTCCTTCCCCCAGGGGAGAACAGAGTGTTCCACCAAAGCTCAGTGCAGAGCCTGGGGGCTCCCCTGGCTCCCAGCTCAGGTTTGAACCCACCTGCAAGCACAGCTCTAACCCCATCCTGCACTGGATAGAACTTGGGAACCACTCAGGGAAGCAGGGACCCCCACACTGACTGTGTACAGCAGCCACTTGCAAATTGAGCTGCATTCAAGAGCTGAGACCTTAATTTGGCATTTCAGGCTGCTGCATTTGCTTTGGTAGTTTTCCTATTACTGTTGTGAATAGTGTCTGGGCTCCTACATAATTAACAGCAGCATAATGCCTACGAAATGCTTCTAATTTGCTAGGCTGCCTTTTCATGCAAGTGGAAAATATTTAAGCAGACATTAGCAAGCAGGAGGCAGAACCCCACACATGCTGCTGGTGGAGGAATCTTGAGTAAAAACCTGAAATGATGAAATTATCCACCAAAAAATCTGAAAATTAAAAACCAACAGACACCAGGTGATTCCTCTGCACTGAAAGGGGCATACCATCCCATGGTGTGAGACCATGAATGTGGTCCAGCCTTCAGTTTTGAGACTGAGATGCAGAGATGTGCCATTTCCTGCAGAGTGAGCTACAGGCAGATTTTCTGCCCCACACAGGTCTCTCTGCTACTGTCCAGTGTCTAATACTGATCCAGGCATTATAGCAAATCCTGTTTTCCCAAATTAAAGAAAAAACTTAACAGATTCAACCTCCCAGCCCTGGGGCAGTTCTCTCCCCCAGGTACTCCATACAAAACGTCCCATGAGAAAATCTCTTCTTACTCTCCCTCCTCCTGAATCCCTTTAATAAGCCATTCCCTTTTATCAGAATCCTTTCTATCTCTGCTTTTTTTTTTTTTTGGACCATCTCTTCTCCCTTCTCCCACCCCTCCCCTTTTTTTTTAACTGCCAGAAAAAGAAGTTCTCACAGAGTGCAGCTGCATTTAACTAAGGATTTGGAATTCTGCAAGATGCCCTGGGTTGCTGTGGACAGCATACCAACCAAGCCTTAAAAAAGGCAGAGGAAGAACCACACACAGCCCCTACATCTCAAGTAATTCCCACGTTGCTGTCCGTGCAGCTGATGTTTGGTGCTGCAGTGATTTTCCCTCAGCCTAGGAATGGGAAGCAGGCACGGCTGGGTGTTTATCTTTTGGCAAGTGCTCCTTCCCTTCAGTATCCAACAAGGCTCTTTTTAACTTCCCCGATAACAAGTACATTGTTTACAGCAAACATTCTCACAGAAGAATGTGGCTTGCACCCGAGGTCAGGGGAGATGTTTATTAGCACAGCTAGAGGGATGTGCAGCAGGTAATTCTGCCTCTATTCTTCTCAGGTGCCAAAGAAGCAATGTGGAAATGTGTGGATTTTTATGATGCAAGGTTTAATGTCCTGTCACAGCCATACTTTCTGAAAAATCCTTTTGCTAGGCTTTTTATCTTGAGAAGCCTCAGAAACAAAATGTAAACAATGATTATCTGCTGCTGTAGAATGTGGCAGGTGCATCTTTGATTGGTCTCATGTAGTTGTTTTTAATTAATGACCAATCACAAGACCAGCTGTATCGAGACTCTAAGCAATCAGAAGATTTCCTTTCCTTTCCTTTCCTTTCCTTTCCTTTCCTTTCCTTTCCTTTCCTTTCCTTTCCTTTCCTTTCCTTTCCTTTCCTTTCCTTTCCTTTCCTTTCCTTTCCTTTCCTTTCCTTTCCTTTCCTTTCCCTTCCTTTCCCTTCCCTCCCCTCCCCTCCCCTCCCCTCCCGTCTCTTTCTTTGGTATAGTTTTAATATATCATTTTCTTTTACTATAATATCATAAAATAATAAATCAACTTTCTGAAACATGGAGTCAAGATTCTCATCTCATCCTGAGGACCCTGCAAACACCACCACAATGTCCCTATGAAAATAAGTTTTACCTGCACATCCCCCCTTCCTCCTCTTTTCCATTAGCTCCTGGTGCTAAGCACAACATCAGAGAGTCCCAGAATGGTTTGGGTTGGAAGGGACTTTAAAGCTCATCCCATTCCACCCCCTGTCATGGGCAGGGACACCTTTCCCTATCCAGGGTGCCCCAATCCCTGTCCAGCCTGGTCTGGGAAACTTCCAGGGATCCAGCACTGAACTGAACAGCAGCAGGAACCAACAATCCCTTCCTTACCTGGAGAAACCAGAAAAGAATGAGCATTTAGTGCCCTGAGCAGCCCCACCTGGGACCTCCACTCACAGAGCAGCATCTCTACTCCAACCAGGACTGCCATCATTCATATTTTCTGGAAAAATCTTCTTTGCCCAAGCTTTCTCTCCTGGGAAGGTGAAAAGCCTCAGAGAAAAAAGAAAACAATATTATCTCATTTGCTTCTCCTGTGTTTGCTGCTTTGGAATGTGGTTGGAGATTGTTTATACAAAACAGAGGTTCAGGTCATTGTTTCATTGGTTTCATGTGAATTGTTTTAACTTAATGACCAATCACAGCCAGCTGTGTTGGACTGAGTTTTTAATTATTATCTTTTAGCCTTCTGTCTGTATCCTTTCAGTATTCTTTAGTATAGTAGAATAGAATAGAATAGAATAGAATAGAATAGAATAGAATAGAATAGAATAGAATAGAATAGAATAGAATAGAATAATAAATTAGCCTTCTAAGAACATGGAGTCAGATTCATCCTTCCTCCCTTCATCTGGGGGACCCTGAAAATACCACACCAGGACAGTCCTGGCCTGAGTCAGGACAAAGGGGTGTCCCAGGAGTGTCTCCAGCCCATCTGCATGAACCTCTTGGACTCTCAGTGTCTCTCCACCTCCAGCCCTCTGGTGCAGCAATCCAGCTAAATCCCTGGAGCAGTGCCCCTCTTGGCTGGATCAGCTGCCAGCCTAGCAGGGATTTTCCTCCCTGACTTCCCATCCTGGCATAGGAATGCCCCCAACAGGTTCAGCATGAAGCTTCTCAAACTTTGGCAGCAGGCAACAAAGGAAGGGCTTTCAAGCACTGCAGAGAAGCAGAGCCCACTTCAAGGGGACTCCTTCACCTCCAGTTTAATCGTAAGAGCTCTTTAATTACACATTGAATACTCCTCTGCACTGTAGACCAAACCGAAGCCAAATTAAATTCTGGTGTCAGTGGCCACAAACCTGTCCTGCTTCAAACAGCATCACTTTTTAACGTGCAGCTGCTGAGCAGCTTTGGGTGAATATCCATTTCTGTGTCCCTCTTGGCTTTAACATAAGGCTGAGGTAAATTGACATCTGACAGTTTGGAAATATATAGTGAGCAAGGACACCATTTTTACTAACTTTCTGAGCTCTTTCTACATTTTCATGTGATTCTTCTTACTGTCCTAGGCTGAGCCTGTTTAAAACAAAGTAAAACTCTAACAAAGGCAGAAAGCTTGAAGGAAATGAGACATAAAAATGAAAATAAGGTTTCTGACTCCAGTCTCGAAGATTTAGTGCATAATTGCTTTAAATATTTCAAACAGAGTTTAATCCTGGACTACTGATCCTTGATAATGTTAATCATTATGCTTTATTTTGATTATCAGTCAATTTAAAATTATTTATTTAATACTTTGTGGCTGCTGAGCTTCTCTTAAATTTAGTTTTGATTTTAATGTAAAGATAGCTAAATAAGACACCTTAGTAAAAAGTTACCTAAAAGTGGTTTTGACAAAATCTAAATATACAGAAATATATCATTTTTTTCACTTATCTTTCAGGGCCCTGAAGGTCCAGTAGGCCGCAGAGGAGTAAGAGGGATGCAGATAAAAGGAAAAAAAAAAAAAAAAAACCAAAAAAAAAGCAGAAAGCCAAATAATGAAAACAACAATACCCGGTTCCCTGGGATTTAAAGATCTGAAAGAATATCATACCAAGGCTGTGCACATTTGAAGCAAGGCCACTGCTCAGCACTCACTCATTCCTGGGAAGAGGATGACAAGGCAAACAGCATGAGGCAGATATTTCTCAGTCACCTCACACATTGCTGGGATGGTGCTGGGACACTGCAGCAGCAACACAGCCCGGGAATGCAGGAAACAAACATTCTCCATTTCCTTTCCAAGCTGCAGAAGAGACTTTGGGATCTCCAGGACTGCTCTGTGTCCCTGCAGCAGAACCTGACACCAAGGAGAGCAATGGGAAAAATGCCAATCACTTGTTTTGTCAAATTTTAAAAGTTTAATGATAATAAAACAGTTATAAAAATAGCAATAAAATTAGAGTAATAATAATTTGGACAATTTGGATTAGGACAATACGAGACAATAAGAACAAAGAGTTAAGGATGTTCCGAGTACCTTTTCTGGGCAAAATAAGCCCGGAAAAGGACCCACGTTAACAGAGGATTAACCCTTAAAAGCAACAGCCTGTTGTATATTCATACACCTCATACATGATGCATAAATTCCATTCAAACACAGGATTCTGTCTGGGCAGTGTCAGCTTCTTCCTCTGAATCCTGACAGCGTTTTCAGGGCTGAGTGAGGCAGGAAGAAGTTCGTTTCTCCTGATAATGGAGCAATAAATTCTCTTTCTCTTAAAGATTTAGGTGTCCTGTGGCTGCTATCTGGTGTGAGTCCTTTCTTTAGGAAAAACTATCCTAAATAGCATATTTTCTATTTTAACCTTATGTTATAACCTAAAACTATATTTAACACACACTACTTAATAAAATGAATACAACATAACCTTCTAAAATAACATATATAATATTTATTTTAATATTTGTCAAAAGCCAGTCATAAAATACACATTTTTCACAATTAGGTCACAATCTTTGACGTGGCAGGGAACACAACCCCTTCCTCCCCTGCCAAGCTCACAGGCTCCATCAGCCAAGCGCTCCCCAGCTCTCAGTTAGGTTTTGAGCGTGCTGAGGGCTCAGCTCTGGCTGCTCCCCCAGGCTGGCAAGGGCTGGCATACCTTGTTTCACCATTGAGTGTCTACATTTGCAAACAAATCCCGGGCAGAGCTGCGGGGAATGAGCGCCCGGGTTTAACCAAGCCCAGCCACAAAGCAGCTCAGGCGGGGCTGTCAGCACGCTCGGCAGCCTGCAGCAGCCTGGGCTTTCCAGCCATGCTCCATCCCAGCTCAGCATTTCCCAGAGCTTGTGCCTGTAGAATCCCAGAATGCTTTAAATTGGATGGGATTTTAAAGCTCATCTTGTTCCAAGCCCTGGTATGGGCAGGGACACCTCCCACTATCCCAGGTTGCTCCAAGCCTCATCCAGCCTGGCCTTGGGCACTGCCAGGTTGCCCAAGGATCCAGAGGCAGCTTCTCTGGGCACCCTGTGCCAGGGTCTCAGCATCCTCACAGGAACAATTCCTTCCTAACTGTGGAAACCCAGAGCACCGGGAATATTTCTCTGTCTGCTCTGGGGTGCCCTGACCCCCAGGGCAGCACTGACTTTGTCCCTCATTCATGGAGAAAGCTTCCCAGACTTCAAGATAGACTGGAATCCACAAAAATGTGAAATAGATTGTAGAGAGTAGTGTAGGTGTATCACTTGGTGAGAAATTGAGGTTTTGGGATTTTTAGTGTGTTGTGGATGGAAGCAAGATGGAGGGCACAGGGTGTCATCCTGGGCTGCTTCTTCATGCTGCTTCTTCCTTCTTCTTCTTCATGGGTTTGGGTGACATTTTGTAATTGGGCAGAAAAGTCCTCACTGCAGCTCTTTATGATCAGTTATTGGGTTAAAAGGGGAAATAATCTAGGTGTCAATTCTTAATTAGATAGTTTAATCTTAAAAGACCTCGTAACAACACATAGTTAGCCATTTTGTGCCTTCTGATGCCAAACTCATGGTTGTGAGACTGTTTTACTGATAAGAAATAATAAACACCTGAGTCTGAACATAAATTACTGTCTCAAGTGCCTTCAATCCAGACCCAGAGAAACCCACAACTGATACCCCCACACCTAACATCTGCTCTGACTCTGCCTCCTGGCACTTTAAAACCATTGCCCCTTGTGCTGTCACTATCTGCCCACCTCCTCTGAAAACACTGGAAGTTGAAACCCCTTGTTTACATTCCAAGCTTGCAAAGTAGATGATGCTTTCAAGCCCAGATCTGGTGCCTTTGTGCATCTGTAGAAATGAGACTTTAAAATTTAAAACCTGTACTGTTCATCCATCCAGAGAGCTTCCTCGCCAGAGCAGGACACAGCAGCTCCGAAATCCAAGCCCCTCCAGGTACAACAGATGTGCCCTTTCATTTTCTGCTAATTGACTTTGTGCTCCCTTCCCACTGCCTGACAGCTCATTGGCAACCTGAAGGGCCCATGACTATGGAGTATTTGTGACCATCAAGCTTCCAATGCCATCTGCCCACCAAAGTTGGGAGGCAGAGGGCATTCCCAGCCAAACAGGGTCTCAGTTTGGAAAGAAGAGCTGTCTCCCTCTCTCAGGCTGTAACAGAGCCCAGCACATTCTGGGCAGTTGTTTGCTCACACACCATCCCATCCCATCCCAGAGCCAGCTCGAATTCCTTGTCCAGATCAGTCTGTGCTTGTTCTTCCCTTGTTTGCCTCACAGTTGCCATTGTTTGTTTTCCTTCCCCGAGTCCCTGCTGTTTCAGGCAGTCTTTTCAAGGCGTTTGGTAAATGCTGTCACAGAATCTTTGAATCACTGGGGCTGAAAAAGAGCCCCAAGATTATCCAGTCCATGCCTTGAGGAGCAGCAAGTCATCACCTGTGCCAAGGTGTTCACTGCTTGAGTTCAGAAGCATTGCCAGAAGCCACTCTAGCAAGTCCTTCCCTTGACAAAGATGTTTTCTTCTCCTCTGAGATCAGCCTGAGTTTTCTGATCCACAACATAACACCCACCTAGAAGGAGTCTTCCCTTCCAAGTACCAAATCCTGAGTCAGGGCTGTTCAGCCTGAAGGAGAAGCAGCCCTTTTGTGTCTCCACCTGCCCTGCCTCCAGCGTCCCCTATAACACCAGAGCAGATCCTCCCAGGCCTCCTTGGCTTCCCTTGCCCTCTGCCTTCCTTGGAAATCCAATTCCATTTTTCTTTCCTATCCCAGTTACTATAGGACACAACACCATGTGGACACGCTGCTCTTTTTAAGGTAAAGGGGACTTTTTAATTGCTGAGTCCAATGTTTATATTTTTCCAAAAGTGACAGTGGATTGGAGATGACAGTGGATTGGAGATGACAGTGGATTGGAGTGACAGTGCCACCTCTCAAATGACACTGGACAAGCCAACAGTCCATCAAATTTCTCCTCCTCCATAAAAGAATGCAAAACAATGAGCTATTTACATAAAGTGTGTGAGAAAGTTTGTTACAAGAATGTCAACATCAGAAGGCTTAGAAAAACTTAAAAAATCAAGGCGACATCCCAGGAACCCCAAATGAAAACCACAACAAATCTGTTTGAGCAGCTCTCTGGGTTTCTTCCTATTCCTTTGTTTTACTCTCAGCCTTTTGGAGGCCATGCCCATGGATGTGTCACCAGATGCACACCACTGCCCAAACTGCTTACCCAGCTGGGGCTCCCTCCTCACAGCTCCCCAAGAGCTGAAGAGCAAAAACATTTCAAATTCCTTCCACCACAGCACTAACTGCTCTAATGCTAAGCTTTTACACCTGTTAAGAGATAGGAATCCTCCTCAAACGCAGGGCAGGGAGCCCCCCAGCACTTCAGCTGTGAGCTCAAAAAGCAGCTTACCTGCAGGAGCAAGAGGCAAAGCCTGAACTGGAGGGAAATTGTCATTTTGTCATTGTCACAGCCACTAAAAACCAAACCTGAAGGAGGACAGCACAGCAGAGCAGTGCCCCAGCTCCTCCACAATGCCCCTGACTCGAGTTACTCCACCAAAACCAGTTATTTGTGCTTAGGCACACTTAGGCACCCTACTAGAAAGTGCCAAAACACACAAAAATTTTGGTAGAGGTGTTATATCCGTGTGCTCTGGCAGAAGTGAGGAGTGAAACTCAATTAATTTTTCTACAGGACAAGAGACTAATGTCACGGTGTTCACAGGGGTTTTCAGGTGACGGAAGAGACAAGGATCTGTTCAGAAGGCTTGATTTATTATTTTATGATATACATTATATTAAAACTACACTAAAAAGAATAGAAGAAAAAGGCTTCATCTCAGAAGGCTAGACTAAGAATAGAAAAGGAAAGAATGATAACAAAGGCAGCTACGTCAGACTCTCTGTCCGAGTCAGTTCTGCTGTGATTGGCCATTAATTACACACAAGCACATGAGACCAATCACAGATGCACCTTTTGCATTCCACAGCAGTAGATAATCAATGATTACATTTTGTTCCTGAGGCCTCTCAGCTTCTCAGGAAGAAAAAATCTTAAGGAAGGGATTTTTAATGAAAAGATGTCTGTGACCGACTAAGACTGACAGTTCATTCCTATTTACAGAAAAGGGATCCAACTTAAACCCTAGGAACTGAATTAAACAGAGGCTGCAAGAGATCCAGAGATGTTGAAGCACAAACTCCATTGGGAATGATCACTGCTGAGCACAGGAGGGCCAGGCAGTGCTAAACAGGCCTTGGGTTCCCCTTTTCCCCTTTCTCTTTTTGTTTTCCTTTAGCCACATATCAAAGTCCCACTGAACACTCTCCTCCTCATCTGCAGGCCAAGGGATTGAGTCCAGTGTATGCAAGGGAAAGGCTTTCATGTCTAAGAGCAGGTTAAAAGTCTCTTCTCTCTGGTTTGGGCACAGCACTACTCAGAGCTCACTCTCCCTACCTCCTTTATCACCCATTAGTGCATGCAGAACAAATGTCCCCTTTGGTCAACATTATTTATGACAGTTTGGGCCCATAAAAGTCAAAAAAGAGGATTTATGCCTGCCTAAGTGAAGAGGTTAAGTGATACAGTACTGAGCCCTACTCAAAATACATCTGACACAGGGCTTAAAGTATTTTAGTCCTGAACTTCAAATCTGAGCTGTGCCAGTGCTGTCCAAATCCTCCTAAGCCAGTTGGAAGTCAGTCTCTACATTTAGTACTGGTTTGAGAAGGGTTCACAAAATAGTGGGTGCAAGTTCAATGAAATGACACACATGGATTTAAAATATAAAAATAAAAATAAAAATAAAGGAAAAGCACAAGATCAGATAATTTCATCCCAACAGGGAGAGCTGATAGAGTTTAATACTGTTTGTGCTGTTGAAAAGTGAGAGCCTCATCCTTTTTTTGTTGATCTGATGATTCTGATTTAAAATCCACTTAGTGAATACAATTAATGAGACTGCTGGGCAGACTGGATTTGGTTTGGTCAATACTTGCAAGTTTATTTAGATAAAGTGCTCACATCCCCCTGTTTGAGCCAGTTTGGGGTCATCCCTGTGAGCACACTGTCAGCCACAGGAACTTATTTGGTATTTAAACAAAAACCCTAAGACTGGCATTTGGCTGGGGTGCAGTGCAATGGAGCAGCTTCCCTTGCTGGATTCATCTGCTCCTGGCAGTGAGGGACACTTGTCACCAGCGGTGTCACCTGCCCAGAGCCAAAGGAACCTCACCCCTGAGGTGGCTCTGCTCCAGGAGGGCTCTCCTCAAATCCCCGACCTGGTCCAGCTCCACAGGCTGGGAGAGATGGAGGAGTGGAGGATGGAAGGTTCTGGGGAGCCCCTTGCAGGCCCTGAAGGTCTCCAGGAGAGCTGGAGAGGGGCTGGGGACAAGGCATGGAGGGACAGGACACAGGGAATGGCTCCCACTGCCAGAGGGCAGGGATGGATGGGAAATTGGGAAAAAATTCTCCCTGTGAGGGTGGGCAGGCCCTGGCACTGCCCAGAGCAGCTGTGGCTGCCCCTGGATCCCTGGCAGTGCCCAAGGCCAGGCTGGATGGGGCTGGGAGCACCCTGGGACAGTGGGAGGTGTCCCTGCCCATGGTAGGGGTGGCACTGGATGGGCTTTAAGGCCCTTTCCATCCCAAACCATTCTGGGATTCTCTATGCACAGCATGCAGTTACTGGACTGTGTGATTAAAGTGCAGCTACTTTTGCTGGCAAATCCTGTACATCAGCTCATAAATTCTGTCTATTCCTTATTTTTCTAAAGCTCTTGTCTAGATATATAGCTTAAGGGTAATGCTTTTTGTGGGAAAGATGAGCTCAAAATAAATCCCTTCCTTCTCAGTTAAAGAAAAAAATATTTCCATAATTCTAATTGAGCTGCATTAACCTCAAATTTTAAACTGCTTCAGATTACTATTCTTCCACAGGCATCTCATTGACACAGTTATCACCAGACTTCTCCATAGGATCACAGAATCACAGAATGGTTTGGATTGGAAGAGACCTCACAAACCATTTAGTTCCAGGAGGGACACCTTCCCCTTTTGTTTCCTGCCAGCCTGGAAAAATCCCTCCTTAGTTAAATTATACTGCTAATGTTTCCCCAAAAGGTTTTAACTAATTATTTTCAAGGGCAAGAGGAAACAAATAACAAAACTACTCTGTTTTAGTGTCAAATACACACAACTCCTGCTTCAAAACCAACTCACCTCCAGGGAGCAAAGTCCTGGGAATAGAGCAAGACCTAGTTTTCAAATTCACTCCATCAGCAGCTTGTGTTCTGAGCTCATAAAACAGAAACAGTTTTGGGGCAAAACAGATACTCAAGCTCTTTTTTAATGTTTCAATGATTTCTGAGTAACACTTGCAGACTCATCACCCGGGTGCCACATGAATTGCAAATGACTGGAGGAAGGTGAGGGGGAAGGAATATAAATCCCAACTGTTCCAAAGGTGTTCAGCCTCAATCCCCATTGAAGGCTCATAAAAATCTTTTGCTTCAGCTGCATGTGACCTATTTGGCATATTTTGATATTTGGGAGCAGGATGGAGGTTTAAATTAAACCATCACCTGAAAGAACACTGCAGGAACTTTTAGATACTAAGCAAGTGATCAAGGCAGATCCAGCTGCATCACTCCCCCATGGAAGGCAGCCAGGAATGATTTCCCAAGGTCAGAAAGGTGCAATCCTGCAGCTGCTCACTATTGCACTGATATAAACTACTGCAGCCTGCCATTTAGAGGAGCAGAGGTAAAAAGAAAGCTCTGTTGTCGTGGGTTTACACCAATATTATTCACAGAGGAAGTGGAAGGTTTATTCCAATAACCTGTGTAAGAGAATTTGGGAAAGCTTGATCCTTGCACTGGAGGCAGGAGGTGGAATCAAGCAGCAGGATCTAAATGAGCAGGACTGCAAAGCCAGCAGCTGTTCCTTGCTTGCTGCTCTCCTCTGTATTTTTCTTCCCAGGGCAGAAGATGGAGCTGGCACTGGAAGGAGGAGATGCTGAGTGCCAGCAAGGAGCCCTGCAGGCTGGAGCCCTGCTCAAGGACAGCTGAGCACAGCAGCCAGGGCCCTGCAGTGCCTCCAGCGTTCCCAGCCCCTCTGAAGGCACTGCTGGGCACAGCACAGCACTTGCTACAGCAAATGTGCCGTGGGAGGGCTGCTGCTGAAATGAGCCCTTCGGTGGTGTCAGGAGAGAACAGACAAATGATTGTTTGGGAAAAGGTATCAACCCTCTCTTCCCACCAGCTTCTTCCCTGTATGGAATCCTCCTTTTTCCATCAGCTTGGGCCCAGCCCTGTGACCGTGTTCACAGGGGTTCTTGGGTGAGGGAAGAGACGAGGATCTGACTCCATGTTTCAGAAGGCTTGATTTATTATTTCATTATATATATTACATTAAAACTATACTAAAAGAATAGAAGAAAGGATTTCATCAGAAGGCCAGCTAAGCTAAGAACAGAATAAGAAGGAATGATAACAAAGATTCTGTCTCAAACAGAGAGTCCAAGCCAGCTGACTGTGATTGGCCATTAATTACAAACAAACAAACACGAGACCAATCACAGATCCACCTGTTGCATTCCACAGCAGCAGATAATCAATGTTTACATTTTGTTCCTCAGCTTCTCAGGATGAAAAATCCTAAAGAAAGGATTTTCCATAAAAGATGTCTGCGACACACCCCTCAGAGTCAGGACCCCGCCGCTGAATGCATCCTCTCCTGTTAAATAGATTCAGGTTCTTGCCGCCCCTACACAAACTGATATAATCATGCACAAAAAGCAGTCAGGAGAGCCTGTGACCATCCCACCACTGGCAGAACATCCAGGCCACAAAGAGACGAATAGGGAAGAGATGATCCTTTCCCAGATTAAAGGACATAGAGAACTCCATGTGCGAGGGGCTCCAGCCGGCTCGAAGTGCTCTTCACCTGAAAAATGCCGCTTCAAAGTCACTTCTGGCAAGGGCTGTAATTAATTGTTGCCAATACAACCCCGGAGAGTGTAAATGAGCCCTCTTAGCAGCATTTCACACTTCACTTTTCCAGCTTAGCAACAGGACTAGAAGAGGAGCGAAAAATTGGAGATTATTGGTTTATTTTCAGGTATTGGGGAAGAGGCTCATGTGTCCTGGTTGTTACTAAGGGGAAAACAGACAGGCAATAAACCTTTTCCTCATAGTTTCTGAATGGGAAGTGAGGGCAAAAATTTAGCTCCAGTTTGTTACTATGCTGCTGTATTTCTAATTAGCAATAAATTAAACTTCCCCAAGCCGAGTCTGGTTTGCCCATGACTGATTGGTGGAGGATCTCCTTGCCCTTATCTGAACCCACAAGATTTTTTCACCTCGTTTTCTCCCCTGTCCTCCTGCAGAGGTTCATGCCTGCCAGATGAAAAGGAAGCTCCGGCAGATCAGATTTCAGCAATCAGATATTTTGCTTGGTGATCAGCTTGGAGAAAGCTGGCTGGTACATTGGCTTAGCAGGGAAGAGGGCAGAGCTCCTACATCTGTAAGGGATTAACCTGCTCATCCTCAGAGGGCAGCACATTGCACAAGAGAAGAGTTTGGCTCAATATGAAAAAGCAGCTGCTCCCCCAGCCTTGGGGGAAGTCCTTGGCTGTTCTGGCAGCTCAGCATCCTCTAAAGCTCAGCTCATGTCTCCTGCAAGGCTGGTACCAGAGATGCTGGGTTAGCAAACCCATGGGGTTGTGCCTGTGTGTGGTGGGGCAGAACCCCACAGACCTGGAAACACACAAGTCTTGAAGAAAAAAAAGTAATAAAGGGACAAAATTGCTTGAGCACTGCTGTCATTTCCAGGGTGGAGGGGAAGATGCAAAACAATGAGTAACCAGCCTGACAAGGGTAAGGTGTGGACTTTTTCTTCACTCGGGTCACCAAATGTGGTGGTGTTCACAGGGGTCCCAAGATGAGGAAGAGAAGAGAATCTTGACTCCATGTTTCAGAAGGCTGATTTATTATTTTATTATATATATTAAAAGAAAATTATATATTAAAATTTACTAAAAGAATAGAAGTAAGGATTTCATCAGAAGGCTAGCAAGGAATAGAAAGGAATGGAAGGATAATAAAATCTTGTGACTGACCAGAGAGTCCAAGCCAGCTGACTGCGATTGGCCATTAATTAGAAACAACCAACATGGGCCAATCACAGATGCACCTGTTGCATTCCACAGCAGCAGATAATCAATGTTCACATTTTGTTCCTGAGGCCTCTCAGCTTCTCAGGAGGAAAGATCCTAAGGAAAGGATTTTTCATAAAATGTGTCTGTGACGGTAAGGAGCAGGACAAGAGTGACCCTGGTTATCATCTTCCCTGCTCCAAACATGGCTCTGTGCAGCCACCAGGATGTCACAGACATCTTTTGTGAAAAATCCTTTCTTGGGATTTTTCTCCCTTCTGAGAAGCTGTGGCCTCAGCAACAAAATGTAAACAATGGTTATCTGCTGCTGTGGAATGCAACAGGTGGATCTGTGATTGGTCTCACATGGATGTTTGGATTTACTGACCATTCATGACAGAGCTGTTCTTGCTTTCTGCTGAGACACAGACCTTTGTTATTCATTCCTTTTCTATTCTTAGCTTAGCTAGCCTTCTGAGAACTTTTCCTTCTATTTCTTTTTAATATACTCATAATGTAATACATATATCATGAAATAATAAATTAACCCTTCTGAACATGAGGTCAACATTCTCGTCTCTCTCTTCATCCTGCAACCCTTGTGACCACTGACACACCAGGACACTGAGCATGGGACTTGCATGGCATCCTCTCCCTGCTGCCTGAGCTGGGACCACGAACTTACCAAGCCTGCTCTTGCAGGTGTGCAGCAAAGCCAGGCTCAGCAGAGCCACAGTGCAACGTGTCAGAGCAATTCTGTGTGCTGCTGATGAGCTCTTTGTCCTCTTCACAGCCAGTTTCACCCTTTGTGCAGAGCAGTGAGCCAGAGCCCACAGACAAATTTAATTCAGGATAAAAATGTGTTTGCCAGCACAGTTTAGTCATACTTCACTGCCTCCTGCTTGCTTCCATTGCAAACAGGCAGATGCACTTGAGTTCTGTCCAGTCACTTTGGTTTTGCTAAATTTGGGAATATAACACAGGAGTAGCATGTGTGCATTGGCACAAAACTGAAGATTTCTTTTTCTTGATACAGCTTTCATTTGCACAATATGTGCCACAAATCCAGGATGAAAATATTAATTCCAGGAACTACAGGGTGTTCAGAAAGGCTTTCCCTGACAACTTACAATCACCCATCATAAAGCATTCACTGTACAAGGTCTTGCCAAGCGGGTGCTTCTCCTCCTGGCAGTTTATTTCACCAGCCAGGAATCTCTGGGACTGATTTCCTCTGTTACCACCAGGGCAGCAAGGGTTTCACTGCTGTTTCAGGGACCAACACTCAAACATAGCCCACAGTTTTTGTTGTCCCTTCAGCATAGCCCAAAACTTCTGAAAAAGCCCTAAAAAGAAAGGCAAATCCTGTGATAAAACAGAAATTCTGCCACAATGCACATTGCAGCAGGGGACTCACAGAGTACATTATGAAGAAACATGTTGGAGCAAAAAAAAACCACCACAAGCACATTTAAATTGTGATTGAAGGTTAATGATACACTAATCACTGTGCTCCCAAATTTTCCCCTGCAACTGGATGCTGCCGTGCTCAGCACACTCAGCCATCAGTGCCTTCACCACATGAGCTCTGTGCTCAGGCTTCCAGTGCCACAACCCCACATGGAATCTTCTGGAGTCAGGGATTCAAAACCTTTTCTGTCACCTCTCTGGGGTCATGACCTGTTGATGGCAGTAGTTAATACAAAGAATCATGGAATGGTTTGGGGTGGAAAGGACCTTCAAGCCCATCTTGTTACACCCCTGCCATGGGCAGGGACACCTCCCACTGTCCCAGGCTGCTCCAAGCCCCATCCAGCCTGGCCTTGGGCACTGCCAGGGATCCAGGGGCAGCCACAGCTGCTCTGGGCACCTGTGCCAGGGCCTGCCCACCCTCATAGGGATGAATTTTTCCCAACATCAGATCTAAATCAACTCTTTCAGCTTAAAGCCATTCCCCCTTGTCCTCTCATGATGCCCAATTTATTTCTGCACTAGCAAATTTTGCAAGCATGATGAGGACCATCAAATACCTCACCACAAGCAAGTGCTGTAATTCCCATATAGTATTGACTGGATGATGAGTAGCATTATTACAGGAGACCTTAAACACTGGGAAATTAAAACACTGCATGGCTGTGAGAGACTCCTGTCATTAAAGGCTGTGTGGAGAACATCTATGACACTTTAAAAAAATGCTTACATGCCATAAATCACTGCCCCTCAATAATACATGCACATGATATTCATAACAGCATAATTACATGACAATTACCATACAGCAGTAATTAGAGGGAAACCCTGTGTGCCATCCAAGGCAGCTTCTTTGAAACAGACTAAATATACAAGGAAAATATAATTAAGCAACAGAAGGTGAGCTGTTTCCTGATGATAATTACATTACTGGCTGTATTTTCAATTAGGTCACATCTAAAACATGAGACTTGTTCAGGGTTTTGATGTCCACAGGAATCCTGCTGCACAAGAGCCCAGGTGGTCACGGACTTACCCACCAATCTCATTTGTTAAAAGCTTTAATGGCAAGTAGGTTTTGCCCCTTGGCAGACTTTTGGGCAGCTGCCTAATTTCTCTAATGGCCTAACACAGACTTCAGCCAAAAGCAGAAGCTATTCTGTGTTACTGAAGGAAACATTCAGCTCAGTTGAACAATAAATGCAGTTCTTTTAGCCGAGGCAAGACCTTGCAGAGGTGAGGAGCAGCTTCATTTCTATGCATTTTGGTGAAGCTCTGCCAAGTAAAAGGGCTTGAGGAATAAGGCAGATGAGAGGGGAAGGCTAGGAAAGAATGTGCAGTGCTCACAGAGGGGTTTACACAGTCCAGGCTGGGAGGATCTGCTGCTGGGGACCCTGGAGCAGCCCGGGAAGCACAGCTGAGCTCTCCCACACTGGCATCAGAGGCACTGAAGAATTTAAGGATTTCATTTGACACAACTCATTTAAATGCCTCCGACTCCCAGCAGCAGCCTAGAGGTGGGGGAATGCAGTAATGAACCCCAGAGCTCAGGTCATTTCCATTACAGAAGCATTTCAACCTCTTTGGAGGAGCTGCAGCAACTGGTGCATTTCAAAGCTGAGCCTACAGACATATGCTCCGTGGCTAGAGAGGGCTGGCTGCTATTTTTGTATGTGCTTTCCTGGGAAAAGACAGCATTTCACAAACAAGTTCAGCTAGAGAAATCATTGTATATTCATTCCTCGCTCCCTCAAAGGATACAACTTGCAGGATCCTCCCCAAGAGCAGCTCCAGCAAAGCACAGATGGATGACTCTGGATTTCCCCTTCCCAGGCTGTCTGAGGCAGGGAGTTACTAAACACGAGTTGTTCTCATCATGATCATCATCTAATAGGTCACAGATGGCACAGAACATTATGGCATCCTGAATTTTGTGCCCATTCATGCTGTTGTTTGTTCAAAGAAATTAATCTCAAAGGCTGCCAACCCCTGTCTTGCTCAGAATCACCTTTTTACCTTCTCACCATCTGCTCTGAGACCTCGAGGGTGAGTCAGTGTGAGCCCAGCCTGGGTTGCATCAAATTTGAAATCATCCAGCACAAAATGTACCTGATTGCTACTGATCCCTGCAGGACAGGCAGCACTTCCCTGCCCAGGCCAGCAGCACCAGGACCACTGCCAAGAGAAAATGTTTTGGAGGTGTTGTACCCACAGCCTGAGTCCAGCTACAACACAGCCCCATCCAGCAAAACCCTTCTTTAAAATCAGCCAAGCCTGATAATGGATAACATCCACATCCACACTCACCTGGTCCGCTGTCTCCTGAAACCTCAGCAGAGCAGGCAAGCTGAACTATTCCCTATTTCTCATCTGACACATGGATACTTAAAAAAAATCCACCTCATTTATTTCGGGCCTTTACAACTTGAAGAGCCACATCAAATTCTCTTCTGGCCTCCAATAATTTTTTTCCATGCCAGTTAGGCCAAAAGAAGACATTTTTTGCAGCTAAATAAACAGAAAAAGGGATGAAGAGAGGAGGTCACAGTCCAGATTTCAGCACTGAACATGTCATACATGGCCTTTTCTGTACAAAAAAGCCCAGATAAAGCCCAAAATCTGATTATGTAGATTATTCTCTCACGTCACACTTTTGATACTCTTATGCATTTCATGGCTTCTAATGTGTCTTTCAGAGAGAAGGGCTTGCATGAAGCCTTCAACAGAGGGAAAGCTAGGAAGGAGGGGGAAAAAACTGGATTTATCCTATCATTCAGCAAGGCACCAGAGCCCCAGCAGGAAGGGGGGGGAGCCTGGCACTCTGCCACCAGAGAAAGCCCAAGGAAAGCTGCTCTCTTGTGAGGCAGCCATATGGAAACGAAGCCTTGCGCTGCAGCTCGGTGAAAGCTGCTCCTACCGAGTGGATCTGCTACTCACAGGCAAGAAGGGAGTGGGGTGTGTGGGTTCATGGAGCCCACAGAGGAGTCAGGATAAACAGCAAGCTCCTCTGAGAACAGAGCTGCTGATCCCAAAGGGGGACGTGTAAACCTGCAGATAAAGCATGCAAGATTATCATCTCCCTTGGAGCCTGCAGAGCTCACCGAGGTGAGGGGCAGGGACACACCTGGAGGATGGGATCACCCACAGGGACCTGGGCAAGCTCCAGTATTGGAATATGAATCCCAATATTACCAGTTAGATTGTGCCTGGGCCAGTCTGACCCTCGCTGCTGGGCCAAAGGCAGCAGCTGTGGTGTATCACCCCAGAGATACCTTCAGCTTGCTGGTGGTTGCAGCAGGGCACTGAACAAGTCCAGGCTTGTCAGGAACTCCGTTTACCTTAGGAAGAAGGCTTCAGGCAAAGGTGAGGAGAAAGGAGGGATTCTGCTGGAGGGTTTAATATCCATAGGTTTATTCCATGGTTACAGATGTCTGAATCTTGGGAAGAACTCCAACAGAATGGAGAACACATGGCCGGACTCACCTTTTAAGCTCAGGGGGAGGGGAGGGGACAGGTGAGCCACCAACCAGGTGGGAGGGGCGGGGTCTCAAGGGACGAGGGACACCTAGACAGGCCAATGACCTCTGGGCCTGAGGGGCATCCTTTGAACTCGACCAACCACACGACGCCTTGCTGGTATGTTAAGCCTAATTGACAGGACTCACTCAGCATGGGGGCAAGGGGGAAGGGAGAGGCGTATAGGCACACCTGGGAAGGGACCCGGGAGCCGGAAGTCTAAAACAGGACTTTACAACACACTACAACATCCCAGCACTGGGGCCATGGGAGTCCCACAAGGTTTAAGAAGACTTGTGTTGCAGTGAGGGAGAAAAATTATAAAGAAAGGCCACATAAAATCAAGGCTGCTCTCCTAAAAGCAATGGCTGGCCTTGTCAAGCTAGCCCTTTGCAAGTTCCCACGTGGAAGCAATCCTGGTGTGAGCAGTTCATTAGCACAGCAATCTATTCCTGGGTGAAAAACAACCAACGCCTGTATGAGCGGCTTTTACATCCTTAGACAGAAACATGAAAACTATCTCTCACAAACAGCTTTTCCTGCATGTACACACCAGTTTGGGTTTGATTGGTTTGGGTTTGATTGGTTTGAGTGACCAATCAATACAGAATAGCATCTTGTTACTAAATAAAGTAATTGGCAAGAAAGCTGCTGACCAATTGGAGTCACACACAAGGTCTGTAAAACTGTATAAAAATGAGTTATGTGAATAAAGAATGGGCTTTTTTCCACCATGAAGCAGATGGAGACCTGTGTGATTTATTCCCATACACTTGGGTCCAGGCAAGGCCCAGAATCAGAATTAATCCAGGCTGGGATGGAGCAGGCTTTGGGTAACCTAATGGTGGCCTTCCAGTACCCAAAGGGAGCCTACAAGAAAGATTTAGCATTTAATTGGCTGGCAGAATGAAGCTGAGAGTCGCATTAAATTCTGAAAATCTTTGGAAGAAATTTTTGTGTCTTTTCTAGTGAGTCACTGGTCTGTGACTCCAGTGCCAAAGGAAAGAACGGGTAAGCAAAGGATTCTCACAACCCTGTTTAGTATTCCTTGCTTCCTGCATGACACCAAAGACATTTCCAAGTGGCCTTCAGCTATCACAACCCCTTGTTTATTAAAAGCTTGTGTATGAAGAAGAATTTGGCGCTGATTTCACTCACTTCCGCCTTGTACCCCTCACCTTTTCCCTTGGATTGTTACTCCATGTGAAAAATGCCTATTTTATGATTGGCTTTTCGCAAACATTAAAATGAATATTATATGTGTTGTGTTAGAAAGTTATGCTGTATTAATTTTCTTAAGTAGTGTGTTAAATATAGTTTTAGGTTATAACAAAATGTTAAAATAGAAATTATGCTGTGTAAGATAGTTTTTTTAAGAGAGGAATGAGGTGCTTGCACCAAGATAGCAGCCACAGGACACCTGAATCTTTCAGAGAAACAGAATTTATTGCTCCATTATCAGAATAAACGAACTTCTTCCCACCTCGCTCAGCCCTGAAGATGCTGTCAGGATTCAGAGGAAGAAGCTGACACTGCCCAGACAGAATCCTGTGTTTGAATGGAATTTATGCACCATGGATGAGCTGTATGAATGTGCAACAGGCTGTTGCTTTTAAGGGTTAATCCTTTGTTGACGTGGGTCTTTTTTTGGGCTTATTTGGCCCAGAAAAGGTACCCGGATTGTCCTTAACTCTTTGTTCTTATTATCTCGTATTGTCCTAATCCTTATTGTCCAAATTTTTATTATTATATTACTATTCTACATCTATATATATATGAATATATATGATATGTATCTGTATACCTGTATCTATCTCTATCTATATATAATACCTATATCTATAATATCTATAATATCTATAATATTATAGATATATAGGTATATATATATATAAAATATATATATAAATATATATAATATATATAAATATAAAAATATATGTATATATATATGAAATATATATATTTCTATTACTATTTTTATAACTATTTATTACTGTTAAACTTTAAAAATTTTAAAACCAAGTGGTTGGCGTTTTTCACACCCCAGGTGGAAGCAGGAGGCTAATCCCTGCCTTTCCAGCGAGTGTGCTCACTCTTTAAACTCCTGGGTCCTCCCCTCCATTGAGCCCTTGTTCGGCGGAGCTCAGCCATCAGTGCCTTTGCTGCTGCTTTCTCATCTTCCCACGCTGCGGGCTGCTATTGCCTTTCCCCGGCTGGCTCCTCCTCTCCTCTTCCCACTCTCTTTCCTCTTTAGATTCACTTCAAGGCCAGCTTCCCTTCCTTGCTGCCGGGCTCACACAGCTGGGAGTGTGGAAAGGCAGGGGGAGGGGAGCGGAGCAGGGAGCTTTTATTCAGCGACGCTTCCTTAACCAAGCAGCTGCTTTGAAGCCCCAAGGTCCAATTTCAACTGCTGGAGTTGTCGGTAATAAAAAACAGCTAAATATAACACGGCTTTCAAAAGGCAGGGTTTGAGATGGGGGATTGTTAAAGCTCTCCAGCTGAAACACAATCAGAATCTGTAAATACACGGCTTAGGTGTAAGAGCCAGTAAACACTGGCTAGAGTGAATATTTGGACTCAGAATCGGTTGGGCTGGAACAGACCTTCGAGCTCCTCTCATTCCATGGGCAGGAACACCTTCCACAGTTCCAGGTTGCTCATCTCATCCCATGGACAGGAACACCTTCCACTGTTCCAGGTTGCTCATCTCATCCCATGGACAGGAACACCTTCCACAGTTCCAGGTTGCTCATCTCATCCCATGGACAGGAACACCTTCCACAGTTCCAGGTTGCTCATCTCATCCCATGGACAGGAACACCTTCCACAGTTCCAGGCTGCTCATCTCATTCCATGGGCAGGATCATCTTCCACTGTTCCAGGCTGCTCATCTCATTCCATGGGAACGATCATCTTCCACTGTTCCAGGTTGCTCATCTCATTCCATGGACAGGAACATCTTCCAGTGTTCCAGGTTGCTCATCTCATCCCATGGACAGGAACACCTTCCAGTGTTCCAGGTTGCCCATCTCATTCCATGGACAGGAACATCTTCCACTGTTCCAGGTTGCTCATCTCATTCCATGGGCAGGAACACCTTCCAGTGTTCCAGGTTGCTCCAAGCCCTGTTTAACCTGGAAAACTCCCAGGGATCCAGGGGCAGGCACGGCTTCTCTGGGCACCCTGTGCCATGGCTGCCCACCCTCACAGGGAGCAACTCTGTTGCTTCCATGATAGCAGCTAAACAGAAATTAAAGCCTCGAGGAGGGCAACTTCACATCAGTGCTGTGGAGAGCTGGCAAAGGCAGCAGGAACCAAGAGCCTTGACAAACAAAACTGCCATTCTCTGCATAAAAAATAAATGTTCCACTGATCTTGGTAGTCTGTTTGCATGTGTAAAACTTGCCCAGAGCAAAGCCTGAAAGGTGCTGGTAGGAAAGCTGCTGAGGGATGGGATGAGTGGCACAGAAAATCACACCAAACACCAGATGGTGCTCTGCAAAGAAAGTTTTACTGCCATATCTGAGGCATCTACAAAATCACACCTCCAGGTCACTAGAGCCAGAATAACCAACTGAAGAAAAAAAAAAACAAAACAAAACCACACTAAACAGGAATAACAAGTCTAAAAATAGCGATATTTAAGTTTACACTTTTGGACAATAGTACTTTCCACCCATTCATTTAGCCAGAACAAATTCTCACCCTTTCTAGTGTCTGAATCTGCAATTCCTCATGACCATTTATTCCTGTAGCACTCTTCTTCCCCTGATGGCCTTTCCTTCATTATTTCCTCATAAAACGAATGCATTTTTCCCCCCTACAACCCATCACTGCAATGCACACCACTCACAAAATCTATACTCCGTAGTTTCTATTTCCCCCCTCTCTTTCCTTGTACTTTTCTAATACAAGAAGTCTGTGCATGAAAATATTCTTAAACCATATCCCAGCAGCATTGAAAATAAAACTTCTACACAACTGGGTTTGGTGGGGTTTTTTTGTTTGTTAGTTTGTTTTTGTTTTGTTTTGTTATTCCTAATGATTGCCATGCTTGCAAATTAAAGGCACAATTTTATTCCTTTTCAGAAGAGACTGAAGGATGGGGAGGGAGGTGATCCTGCCTCTCCACCCAATACTAAGGAAGCTACACCTGGAGGAGTGCTGTTAAATGTGGGCTCCCTCTGTACAAGACATGAATTTACAGGAGAAAATCCAGCAAAGGACCAAAAGAGGATGAAGGCACTGGAGCATCTTTCATGTGGGGACAGTCTGAGAGAGCAGGGGCTGCTCAGCCTGGAGCAAAGGCTCAGGGATGATCATATCAATGATATGAGGGGAAGGAATGAGGCACAAACACACATGAAATTCCATCTGAGCAAAAGAAAACCCTTTTTGACCTTGTTGAGGCTGGTCACACACTGGAACAGCAAAGAGGTTGGTGAAATCTTCAGCTGTGGGGATATTCAGATCCTGGCTGGACAGGCTGCTCTCACTGACCCCACTGCAGCAGCAGGTTTGGGCTGGGTGATCCCTTCCAACCCAAACAACACAAGCTCAAGGTGAGAATATCTGAGAGATTACCTAAAATCTGTCACCATGATGTTTTCTGAAAAATCCTCTTTGCCCAGCATTTTCTCCTGGGAAGCTGAGAAGCCTAAGAGAGGAATGAAAACAATAATTATCTAATTGCTGCTCCTGTGTTTGCTGCTTTGGAATGTGGCTTGGACATTGTTTACCAACAGGTGAATGTTTGATTGGTTCCATGTGAATTGTTTTAATTTAATGACCAATCATGGTCCAGCTGTGTTGAGGCTCTGAGGAGTCATGAGTTTTTATTATTCTTTTATTTTCTAGCCTCCTGATGTGTCCTTTCTCTTTCTTTAGTATAGTATTCTTATAATATAATATAATATAATGTAATGTAATGTAATGTAATATAATATAATATAATATAATATAATATAATATAATATAATATAATATAATATAATAATAAATCAGCCTTCTGAGAACATGGAGTCAAATTCTCATCTCTTATCTTCTCCTGGGGACTTCACAAACACCACAAAAACCCACACAGTGACACTGCCCCACCAGTTCCAGCCATGGCTCTGAGGCAGGACCAGGGCTGCAATCCAATTCCTACAGGAAACAGTGCTGCAGCCTCCTTCATTCCCTGACCAGGGAACAGCTGGCAAGCTTCACCCAAACCCTCACCCAAGCCCTTTCTGGGACTTATGGAAATGCCAATAACATGGGGGTTACCTTCTCCTCACTGGAGGGGAATGTTGATTATCTGCAGCTTTTGATGTGCATTTCTCAGAGCTCAGCTACATCCCTCCCCAAAGAAATGGATAAGTCAGCTTGCCTTGAGCAGCATCTGGATCAGCTTTGGACAAGTGTGTGTGTGGGCAACAGACACGATGTTGCACTCTGGCTCAATTAATAGAAAACTTGATTATCTGTCCAGAATAATAATTCTGGACAGAATATTATGCTGGCCACTTCCACACCCTTGTTTGAAGAGTGAAGATTTTATGCATCTGCAGGACAAATCCTTTTTCACCCCTGTTTGTTTCCAAAAGCTGCCTGTGGCTGGCTCAGCTCTCCAGCACAGCAGTGATGGATCTGTGCCAGATGCCACAGCAAGTAAGCTCAGCACCTGACTTAACTGCAGCTTCCTTGGTGCAGGATCTGACACTTCCCGGGGCCCTGGTTTTATTTCATGAGTCTTATCTTAGATGTCCTGACCAGTGGCTTTGACCACAGCTGCATTCTGACACAAGTCACTGCACACCTTGAGTCAGGAGAGCTCACTGAGCTCCTTTTTTAAAGCTGAACAGAGACAGTACAAAAATATCCCCTTTTAGTCAGAGTTGAAATGAAGGCCTTTGTATGCAGTCACAAAGTGTACTCGACTGACTCACAGTTGAAAGAAGAAATAAAACCAATTTGGTTTTAAATCACACTTTAAATCCACTTTTCCCCTAGGAAAGGTTTAAGAACAAAAATTGGACTAATAATAATTCCTCAGGAAACCTCAAGGTAAACAAAAGCTTAATTGTGAGGAACAGAACAAAAGTGGGGTTTGCTGCTGCCAGATGCCTCCTTTCCTAGTGTGTGACTCAGCCAAAGCCTGACAGCACTGAACTGCCAACAAAGACAACTCCTCTTCACAACTCTTACATCAACACCATCAATCCAAATTATTCATTGCACCCAGGAGATAACACTGAGGTCTGTAAAGCATTGGAACAGGCTGCCCAGGACAGGGATGGAGTAACTATCCCTGGAAGTGCTCAAAAGCCATGTGCATGTGGCACTTGAGGACGTGGGTTAGTGGTGAACACAGTGCTGGGTTGATGGCTGGACTTGAGGAGCTGAAAGGTCTTTTCCAGCCTTCAGAATTCTGGGATTCCGTGGCCATCATGTGGAGCAGAGGAACCTGCACAGAAGTGCTTGTGCTTCTCATCTCTTCACAAGCTTCAGTTCACCTGTGTTGAAGATTGCAATGCAAGTTGTTTTCCATTCCCATCTGTGTGGCAGATTACCTTTGTCAAGTGGGCAGTTTGCTTTATCTCTCTCTCTGAGTGACCACATTCACACCTCCCTGGGAGGGGACATTGCTGATAACAGACTATTGAATGTCACTGCATGGCTGATAAGAACTAGAACATCCCACTGGGAGATGTGAGCCCAGAGGGAGGAGCCAAGCATTGCTACCCAGATATAATCCAGAGGTTTGTGAGACACCAGCACGGCTTTCTCCACGGGATTCCCCAGAGGAACAGCAGCTGCCTCTCCTTCCACTGCATCTTCAGAGGAAGAATCCATCCTTCTCTACAGATCCCCCTGCTCCAACAGAACCAGCCCTGACACTGCAGGAGGGCTGCAGCCACATTTCCAATGGGACTGCCACCAACAGCCTGACCCACAGGGTGTCAGGTTGGGTTGTGACTCTGGCAGTGTTGTTCTAGTGTACTGAATTGTTCATTTTATCCTTTCCGTATCAAAAAACTGTTATTTCCTGCTCCCATATTTTTGCCTGAGAGCCCCTTAATTTAAAATTTTTAGCAACTGGGAGGAGTGTGGAGGGTTTACATTCTCCATTTCAGGGGAGGCTCCTGCCTTCCTTAGCAGACTGCTGTCTTTCCAAACCAAGACAACCTGTCAAGAGCCCACAAGCCCAGCTCAAAGCCCTTGAAGATGTGATGGAATAAAAACACATCCCTTTCTAGGCAGAGGATGATGAAAGGCTTTGGAGCAGCCCCAGCCACAGGCTTGGCTTTATGGAAAGCTTCTGCAGGAAACCCTGGCAAGAGGGAAAGCAAGAGGAGCTCTATTACAGCAAATCACAGAATCCCAGCCTGGGCTGGGTTGGAAAGGACCCTAAAGCTCCATCTCATTGCACCCCCTGCCATGGGCAGGGACACCTTCCACTAGAGCAGTTTGCTCCAAGCCCTGACCAATCCTGAGCACTTTAAAGGGATGGGGAGCCCCCAACTTTCCCCCAACAGCAGAACGGGTGAAGTGCCAAGGGAATGCCCCAAGAAGGATGGGTTATCCAGCAAGGACCAAGTTTAACCTCGAGTCAAAAACTCCCTCTCAAATACTTCAGAGCTCCAACAGTCCCCTTAGGGACAGGACAATGTCACCTTGCTGGGGAAAGCTGGAAGGGACACCTTTCCTCACACTCTGAGCAGCAGCCACTCCTAAAGCCTTAATATGCTGCTGATTCTAGAAATAGGAGAGTCAGCTTGTCTTCTCTTCTGCCCATTTCTGTGCAGAGCTTGAAAGATTTATTCTGTGCAATAATGAGCACAACCACAGCCCTTACTTCTTTCTTGGCAGCTTTATTAAAACATTGCATTGCTTGCTTAGGTTAAACCATTTCATGTCAAGATTTACACCAACCCTAAAATAAGTGATTTTGCTATGTATGGCTTTTTCTTTACTAAGCTTGGGGGAAATGCTCCCTAACCTCTAAACAAACCTGCATTTAAGAGCTGAGTACGCACAGCCTCTGAAAAACAGAAGCTTGGCACTTCCAAGAGATGGATCTATCTAGAGGTCTGGAAAAGCCATGTCATAAGAGATTTACTTCTGAAAAGATTATCTGACAAACACTGACAGCTTCTCAGCTTGGCTGTCCCACTGAGCCCAGCTCCACCACAGGATGCAGGAAGGGCAGGACAATACCACAGCCCCACTCTACATTCCTGCCCCAAAGGTATCCCAGCCACAGAAACCCAAATCCAACCAAGTGTTTGGCTTCAGCATGACCATGGAATTCTTGGCTAGGCAAACTTAAGCCTGGCTCCTGAGGCAAGTGCTGATGGGACATTCCAGGTGCCCAGAAGTCAAGCACTGCCAGCTGGCACTTGGCTCTTCCCTGCATCAAAGGGACCAGCAAAGTGAAACACTGATGGCCAAGGCAAAGACAGCTTGTTATTAGAACTTGTTGGATGATTGCACTGCCAGTCCCCTGAGTTCCCATGTGATTATTTTACAAGCCATAACACCCAGGCAGCAATAATTCTCCAAAAACAAACAGAGAGGCCTAGGCTCAGCATGAGGAAATGACTTGTTTTCTTAGGCAGTTTTTAAAGGTTCAGTCCACCTCCTGCAGGAATCTTTTCTCCACCCCCCCCATTGTGCACAGCTCCCTGCAGTTCTGAAGCTTAAGCTGTACTTGTGGATAGCTCTGCTCAAGGTGTTTCAGGATACTTTACACAGGCAAGACTTTGCTGCTGCCACAAACAAGGAAACAAAGCTTTGTAGTTACAGTTGAAAGGCACAGTTTAAGGACACGCCTGAATTTTACTGAGCAAAGAGCCTTCCAATAAGGAAAGGAATAACCACAAATATTAGTTAGTGATTAACTTATTCAGGAGACAAAGGAACCTTGTTTGTGTGTGGAGTATCCTCCAGAGCAAGAAACATAATGAGATCATGTTGGTCCATTCTCACTGCAGAATTCCATCAGAATTCACACAAATGAGGCTGAATTCACACAAATTCACACAAATGAGACTCTCACCATTATTTCTAAGTTGCAAAGCAATGGATAATTATTTAACTTACTTTCAGAAATAGGAAGTCCACCATGGTACCTATATCCAACTCTTTCCCTCAGTGCACTGATTAAATAGCTGAAAGTTGCTTGCATCAGGTGTTTCATCGTTTCAGCAATGCCATACTCACAGCACACAGAGAGGTGGAACAGCTGGAGGATCACAGGAGAAGGAAATCACAGCTCCTGGTGGCCAATTTCCTCAGGTTCCAACGCTGCAGGAGATGCAGTGCCTCTCCCAGGAGTGCATTCCTGAAGAAAGCAGGCAAAAACAAACCACAGATTTCAATAAAACAGCCTAAAACCCCTACGAGGCATTTTGTGATCTTACAGCAGTCAGGCTTAGAGCAGGATGTGTACCTGCCTTCCTGCCTGCACATTTAAGGCAGGATCAGGAACATTACAGCATCTCCTGGCAGGGTCAGTGGCTCCTGACTAAACCCTGCAGCACAGAGGATCACAGGGAGCCTGGCACAGGGCCAAGGGGCCTCCAGCAGCACCCAGGGCAGCAGGCACACAAAGCCCATCCAGGAGGCAAGGCAAGACTCTGGGAAACCAGATCTAGATTTGAGGACTTGCAGCTTCCCTCCTTTTCTTCTTACCCTACCCAAATTACAGCCCCACACTGCATTTCAGCCTCATTTATAGCCTTGTGAGGGATGAGCACAGCCGGGGCAGAGCCTGGGCCTTCCCAGCTGCCTTCACCCGGACAGCTGCGCCTGAGGGAGCTCTGCAGCAGCACAAAGAGCCGTCACAGCACCGTGACTCCAGCAGGGAAGTGCTGAGAGGTAAGGGGAGATTGATAAACACAGCAGCCACCACAGCCATAGCAAGGGGACCTAGGGCAGCTTTGGGTGGGTTGTTTTGTTTGAGCCTCTGCTCCACAGCTGTAGAGCAGCCTGGCAGCAGTCCAGGGCCTGAGGGAACGGCTGGAGCTGTGTCAGAGGGGGTTTAGGTTGGATTTTAGAGAAAGGTTCTTTCTCCAGAGGGTGCTAGGCACTGCCCAGGCTCCCCAGGGAATGGGCACAGCCCCCAGGCTGCCAGAGCCCAAGGAACATCTGAACAATGCCCCAGGGATGCACAGGGTGGGGTTGTTGGGTGGCTGTGCAGGGCCAGCGGTCAGCCTCCATGATCCCCATGGGTCCCTTCCAGCTCAGCATATTCTGTTTTTCTATGATTTGTTCATGTTTTAGCTTTGTGGGCACAAAACTGATCAGAGCTCAGCAGCCAAATTCCACCATATGAATAGAGAATTTTTCCTTTCAGACATACCCTGCTCTTGACAACAGCCTCCCATCTTAAGTTTTTGATAGCTTGGATTCCAAGAAGAGCTCATGAAGAGCCATCCTTGGGATTACAGTGAGCTATGATATTAACTTTCATTTATTAGATTCCCAATGAGCAGCCCTACTGCAAGTTTCTTTTTATAGCTGATCAAATTAAACATGTATGACCTGTCACCCTGTAGTCAGTCCCAGTGTTATCTCCTTGCTGAGAAACACAATGGAGAACAACAACATTCTCTCTTCCACAGCCAAATAATTTTTAATCACCTCAGCCACAGAATCCCTATTGGTAATCTGTCCTCTGGGCCCTCCTTGTTCTTAAAGCAGAGGCTGCTAGAGAATTCAATTAATGTGTCCCCCAAGGATAACACATTCAATCACAATAAGTGAGGAAAAACATGCTCACATGGAAAAGGAACTCCAGCTCCAAACTTGTGTGTCCCAGTGGGCAGAACACCATTAGCCTCATGAAATAAGAAAGGGCTTTGGGTTTCTGCCTTGGTAACAAAAATCTTTGCTGTTGCTGAGTTTCCCCCCTTTTAGGATGATCTGCCATCTTAATCCAGGGAAGCCCAAAGGAGTTCTCAGGGTCAAACCTTCAGAAGATCAGTGTTGGGTCTGTTGTGCTCATTTGGTTTCCCCCATCTGTTGAAGAATATGTAAATCCTATATGCCACCACTTCCACTGCTCAGGTGCCTAAAACATTATCCAGTTAGCAGAGGAAACAGCATGGATTAAATCCCAACCCTTTTTGAAGGGCGGAATTCTCAAAGCAAGGCTGTATTCTGTCCAAGGCTTTGCCTACTTGGAGCTTTCTGCTGTAGTATTTATCACTGAGGCACAGAATCACAGACCAGCCTGAGCTGGAGGGGACCCACAAGGATCATTGAATCCAACCCCTGGCCCTGCACAGGACACCCCACAATCCCACCCTGGGCATCCCTGAGAGCATTGTCCAAATGCTCCTTGGGCTCTGACATGCTTGGGACCACGACCACTGCCTGACCATCAGGCCACAACATCATCTGGGGAAAGGACTTTTTCCTAAAATCCTGCCTAAACCTGCCCTGACACAGCTCCAGCCACTTAGCTCAGCTTCCCCACATCACCTTCAAACAGAATATTGTGTCCCAGTCACACAGACCTTGAACAAAACCAACCACTGTCTTGCTCAAGCAGGGTAAAGTGTGAAGAATTTCAAGTTCCCCACACATGGTCCAAACCACCTCAAGCACAGAACAAACCTGCAGCTCTTAGAGGATTTGCTCTCCGTGTCATGGGTTGGAACTGCATGATCTTTAAGGTCCCTTCCAGCCCAAACCACTCCATGACTCTATGATCAATTTGCTTCCACGGACCTAGAGGCATTCTGCAACTCCAGAGGACTAGAGCTTCAAAAACATACATTTAAAATAAAATTTCCACACATCCTGTCCCACCAACCTAAAAATATGCAGGCACTGGGTAGAAACCCAGCTTCCCAAACCATCCTGTTGTCAGCAGCTTCAATGCTGCACAAACATGCCCAGGGACAACTGCTGAGTCACAGCAGCAGCACGAGATTATCCAAGGTTTGAAAAATCTGGATTTCAGAACAGAAAACCTCTGTGTTGCTGTCAGTTAGCAGCGAAACAAAACACAGCATTGAGGAGGGGGGGGAAAAAAAGAAAACAAAGCCAAACTGTTGGCTATGTTGGGTAACTTTTCCAGTCTTCTCAGCTTGTGATAGTGGCAGATGGCCCAGTCTGTAAATTAGCAGTTACCAGATGGGCCCCCTAAGTAGCTTTACTGCAGTAAATTGATTTGTTCGTGGATGTGGTATTAAAATGTCCTTCACTGTCTGGGTAGTCAAATCAAATTCCACTTGATTGCAGGGAAGGCCAAAACCCCAAAATGCCTGTTGGGAAGCTGCTTCCACGTGTGGTGGTTACTGGTGAGTCCCAGTCAGCAGCCAGGTGGGCATGCTGGAGGTGCCTGGCTCTGCCATAGAGGCCACAGCAGACTCAGGAGGTTGGTGATCCCTTCAAACTCAGGGCATTCTATGACTCCATCCTTTAGTTGTGGCCATGGATGATAAATACAGAGAGCTTTGCAGTGAGGAGCTGGGAAAGGACACCCTGACCTAGGGAAATATCTGTTGGGTTGACACAGCTATTTCAGGACACAATGCTCATTGTGGGGAGGAATGCAGCTTATCAGATACTTCAGTGCCATCCATCTCTCTCTCTCCTCCTTCCCTCTACACCCTTTACCTCTCCTCCAACCATTTTCACAGAACCACAGAATTCCTCTGGAAGTCATCCAGTCCAACCTCCTGGGTCACCTAGAGCTGGTGACACCGGAATGCATTCCGGGTGGGTTTGGGATGCCTCCAGAAAGGGAGACTCCATAGCCTCCCTGGGCTCTGCCATCCTCAGTGAACAGAGGTTCTTCCTCATGTTGAGGTGGAACTTCTTGTGGTTTAGTTTATGGCCATTGTTCCTTGTCCTGCCGCTGAAAAGAGTCCAGCACTGCCCTCTTGGCACCCACCTTGGAGAGATTTGTATGGACAGATGAGATCCCTCTTGGCACCTGTTGGAGATTTTTTCCGAGATGGCTTAGAAGGCAGCTGTGAGGAGCAGGTTCTCACAGCCTGCTTCTGTGAACAGCAGAGGTTCTCAGGTTATTTTTAATTACAGGTAAAAGTGACAAACATGAAGGCCTTGAGAGCCTTGCACACCAGAGTTCTCAGGCAGCTTTCTCATAACAAGTGGATGTTCTATCTTTGGCTGTTTTGGGAAAGCAAGAATAATTTTGAGAACCCAAATCTTGGTATTGGAAACATAAGGAGGGGTTGGTGTGTTATCTCTGACCTATTGTGAGCTCAGATTTTGCAATATGCATGAACTTGATTAACACTGTTATAAAAGGTGCCTGATTGATTAATAAATCGGAGTCGATGGCTGACCAATGCAAGGTGGGTCGCCTCCCTCCATCTTCAATAGGCACCCACCTTGGGGAGATTTGTATGGACAGATGAGATCCCTCTTGGAACCCACCTTGGCCCATGTTGGATGTTTCTAATTAATGGCCAATCACAGTCAACTGGCTCGGACAGAGAGTCCAAGCCACAAACCTTTGTTGTCATTCTTTGCTATTCTATTCTTAGCTGGCCTTCTGAGGAAATCCTTTCTTCTATTCTTTTAGTATAGCTTTAATGTAATATATGTCATAAAATAATAAATCAGCCTTCTGAAACATGGAGTCAGATCCTCGTCTCTTCCCTCATCCTCAGACCCTTGTGAACACGGTCACAGAAAGGCACCTTTATTTTGTACTGCTAACCAGAATTTCTGCCCCTGAGACAGTACCTCAAAGAGGATGGAATTACTGGAAAGAAAAGAAGGTCGATATGTGATTTCCCTCCATTTCATGGCAGAGGCTGATAGCCAACATTCTCTAGCTTTGGTTGTTATCCTTCCAGAGCTGTGCTCAAGTAAGAGGAAATTGTCTCAGCAGCAGTGAGCCGGAAGCTAGAGACTGACATTTATTGAAGTGAAATACTCCACATTCCGTAGATTTCTTAATAAACCCACAAGTGTTTCCATCTTCCTAGAGCTTCTTTGGCATGTCCTGGCATGATATCCCCTAAGACTCAGTCCCAAAAGCCTTTGCATACATTTTAGTTCGTGTCAAAGGCTGGAAACCATGACTTAATGTTCCCAGTGGTCCTTTGCAGCTGCAAGGCCTATAAAGTCACCAGGGAAGAGTGACAAACAAAGAAATTACTCAAATTTCTGCAAGAGTACTGTCACATGATGGTTTATAGTTCTAATATCTGGATATTAGATATATAGCTGGCAAAACAAATCAAAGAGTTTTCCTCTTCAAGCCTGGAGAATTAAATAATTTGTCAACCTGAGAGTTCGTATTTCCTCAAGTTCTGCTGCTGACAACAAACAAATGGGCAATGGAGCATTGTTCCATCTCCCTTTTTTCCTCCACATGTGTCCATTTCTCCCATTGTTTCAAAAGAACTCCAAGTTTCATCTCCTACCAGAGGTATAAGTACATACTACTGCTCCTAATTATTATTAACTTGACTCAAACATCTTCACTAAGGGCCCACTTGGTCCTTAATCCAGCACTAAATGACCAAAACCTGATCCTGAAAATGGAAAGAGCACCAATGGCTGAACACCATTGCTGTGATTAAGGTATTTTCTGCCTTAGTACTTAGTAATGTATCCAGCACTGAGACATGCAGCATCCAAACCCAAACTGCTGTGTTACAAACCACACTGCTGAATGTTGTGGTTTTTTTCTGCAGGAAAAGAAGCAACAAGGCCGTTTCTGAACCAAGTTTTTGCAGGGGAATGTGTGATTCGAAGACTTTGCACTCCAGCTGATGGGCCTGTTCAAACTCAGCGAGCTGTAACTATTACACACAAGCTAACACACAACTATTATTCTCCAAAAAGAGCCTGGTATCAGCAATATCCGTCCAAGGAAACCGTGGGGTGCAAAGCCTGCTGCATTGAGAGCTGGAGGAAGTCAGCCCTGGGCTCAGGGGAGTGCTGGGAATGACAAGCAGCTCTGTCCCTCTTCTCCTTCAGCACTTCACCCAGTGTCTGCATGTCTGGCACGTCACGTTTTCCCCAGAGAACTACTTGTTTTCTTTACTATCCCACCAAGCAGCATCCTACCCTGAGAACCAAGGCAGATATTCCTACTGGAATGCAAAACAATCTGGCATTTTTCAGGATAAGGTTTATTGTTGGAGCTTCATTTCCTGTTGGTCATTCTTCCTTCTCCAGCTCTCCTCCAGTGAATCTCGGTTTGTCTTCAGATTTTACCCATGACCTGGGCTGACCTGCCTTTTAACCTCTGTTTCTCAAGCTGCTTGATAGTCCTGTCCTCCTGCTCGCAAAACTCATGTCTCTTGGCAGTGAAGCACACAAATTTGCATTTAACAATTTAAAAAAGGAGCACAGAAGTCCATGTTCCAGGAAACCTGTCTCTGCTGCTTGGGGCCCTGTCCCCATCCTCATACAGATGAGACTGCCTGCACTGCTGCTCCAGCTGCCCCTCAGCTCTCTGCTGCCTTCCACACCATCACTGTCTTTTCCATGGAAGCCTGAACTGGTTTTTCTAGGTACTTTTGCCAGTCAAGTGCTTTATTTGTGTGCATTTATATGGGCAAGCAGTGAGGGGACATGTTCCAGTCCCTCCTCATTGAAACAAAGCTCTGTTTAACAATAAATGGCTGATATGAGGTGAAAATAAGCAATTACTGTTCAGAAAGCTACCCTTTAGAACTGATCTGCTCACTGCAGTGTAAGTTGTCCCACCTCACTGCTAGCAACTGCTTTTTGTTTCCTCCCTCTTCCCAGACACCAAAATCCCAGTATGCCCTTTCCAGCTGTTTTCAGTCACTAACTCCTTCCAGTTCAAGTCCTTGCTGAAGAGACTGAAGCAAAAACCTACTGATAGGTTTGCAGTCCAGCCTGAGCACTTGGCTTATTCTCATTTTGGTTTCTTCCCTTCATTTACTATCCATTCCACTTTTTAAGTGGCTTCACCCTTGCACCTCCTATTCCTGGTGCAATGTTTGGGATTGTGCCTTGCCTGTCCTGAGAGCAAGGACAACACATTTATCCTGCCGTTCCCTGTTTTGTTCTTGGCAAAACCCTTTCTCTCTGCATACAGTACTGTGGGACTTTAGTCCTTAGAAGCATTTTCACTGCAAATCCACAAAGGCATTCCCTTAGACACATTCCTAGCATGCACAGACTCACACTGGAAAGTTATACTTCACCATTCCTTGCACTTTGTAGTGTGAGTAACAAAAGGTACACAGGGAAATGCTGTTCTTCTTCACCCTCATCCTCCTGCAGGGGCTATGAAGAATTGAAATGCAGGCTTCAGCTTTTGCCAGGTCTTGTGCATTTTTCTTTCTTTATCTTTCTCACTGCCAGGCAGGTCAAGCTGCTGGGCTGTCATTTGTGCCAGGAGTGAGGGCTGTGCAGACTTGGGCTCTTCATACACTTGACTGCTAAAGTGCATCACCAGAGCAGGTTACACAAGCTCGCCTGGAAAGCCACACATTGTGCACAGCTGGGTAAGGAGATAAAAACAGCTGAACACTGGGGCTAGGAACTGGATCAGTAGGGTCACCCTAACCTGAATTGTTCATGGCTCAGCAGCTTCTCTGAAGCCCATGCAGAGAGGCTGGGCTGTAGCAAACCCCTCGTGTGATGCAGCAGCAGCGCTGTGAGTGTACTGAGAGCCTCCCTGCAGTGCAGAACACGATGGTCTGATAGGCCACTGGAGAATCACATGGTTTAGGGTGGGAAGGACCTCAAAGTTCACCTCATCCCACCCCTGCCATGGCAGGGACACCTTCCACTAGCCCATGGTGCTCCAAGTCCCATCCAACCTGGCCTTGGACCCTTCCAGGCACCAGACAGCCACAGCTTCTCTGGGCAGCTTTACCCCCTGTCTGTTTTTACAGGTATTTTATGCAATCTGAGCTGACAATAAAAGCCTTTTCCCCTCTTCCCAGGCCACCAGCTCAAACTACTTCAAGCTTGGGACGAACATTTTTATTTTCTCATACTTTATGGAATCACAGAATCATTTAGGTTGGAAAAGACCTCCAAGATCACTGAGTCCAACCTGTGACTGATCCCCTCCCTGTCACCCAGACCAGAGAGCTCTGGGTGCCACATCCCTGGACACTTCCAGGGATGGGGACTTCTGACTGCCCTGGGCAGCCCCTGCCAAGGCCTGAGCACCTCTCTGTGAAGAAATTTCTCCTGATGCCCAGCCTGAGGCCGTTCCCTCTGCTCCTGTCCCTGTTCCCTGGAGCACAGCCCAGCCTCCCCCGGCTGTCCCCTCCTGTCAGGAGCTGTGCAGAGCCAGAAGGTCCCCCCTGGGCTCCTTTTCTCCAGGCTTCCTGTCCTCCTGGCTGGTGCCAGCAAAGCCTGGGAGGCTGGAAGCTGGCCAGCCACAGGCAGTCACTCTGCACACCATGTCCCAGCCTTTGGCACAGCTTTGTCCTGCATGGCATCAGTGTCACTTGCACTGGCAAGAACGCTGGAGATTATGCAAATTATCCCCAAGCTAATGCAGAATTGATCCCATTTAAATATTCATCCACCCATAGTGTTTAGGAGTTAAAAAAAAAAAAGTAAATAACTTAGTCTTTTTCCTCCACAGCCTACAAAGTGCTTGGTTCTTTTCTCTTAATGACAAAAAAAATGAGTAAATGTAAATCAGTGCATTTCATCTCTGTGGAGGGAAGGGACAAAACATAAATTATGAAAGCTATTATGAAGTTTGTAGTGCACTAAGAACTCCAGCTAAATAGCTCAACTGTTCAGAGCTACAGTTCATCCCATTTTAGTGCACTTTTTTCTCCTTTTTTTTTTCCTTTCTTTTTTCTTTTTTTTTTGAACAGTGAAGCAATCAAGGCTTGAACAAAGCCTGGTCCAACACTGAACTGATTCCCAGAGCCAAAGGACTGATTTCACTCCTAGGTCAGGCCCAGATTTGGCCCTGTGCTGTGCCAGGGCACTGGGAGCTGGGTCTCAGCCCCCAAGTGCAGATGTTTTAGCATTCTCCACAGTGATATACACACACCAGTGCAAAAAGAGGACTCTGCAGGGAAAAGAAATAAAAGCTGCTGTGGAAGGACAGGGAAAGAACAAGGACAAGCCCACACAGAGAGGTGGTGGTCATGAATCATCATATAAGCAGAGCAGAGTATGGTTCTGTCATGTTGGAAAACTGATTCTTGTTCCATTTTCCAGCTGCAGATCACTTGGAGACTTTTGAGCACAGAAGCCTTAGTCATTCAGCTTTGCACTTCAAAGCTTATCACTGATAATTGAGAAACACTTACTTAAAACTCTTACTCTATTCACCAAAGTGGCATTTGCATGTCAGCTTTCCCTTTGGAGAATGAAGTTTTCCACAGTGGCCTTCCCTCAGACTGCAAATCTGCAACTAAAAGTTGAAATGTTGGGTTGAGAATGGAGTGAGTGCTAATCCTTAGCCATGAACACATGGCAAGTCCTGTTCAGAGCTGAGAAAAATGGTTTGCATTACATCCAGTTGCAAGCTTCCCATTTTTCCAAGGACCAGCTCAGCCAGACAGGGCAAAGCTGCACAGCCAGGATTACACAGGGGCACTAAAGGTTTACTCTGCTAAGTGCAAGTGGGGGAAACTTATTACACCAGCTCACATGGTGCAGAAAAAGTGCTGCAAACTCCCACTGGCTTCATCCAGCAACCTCTGCCACAGAGGCAGAGGAAGGCTCTTGACTCTGATTATTTGGCTGGAATCAAAGAGACTTTAGTTAGTGACTGGCTTTATTGGCACCCATTAATCAGTTTTTATTCATATTTATTCACTGTACTTCTATGCGTGCTTAGATTGGAACCCTGACTCCCCTTCCAGCAGAAAATATTCTTTCCGTGCTGTTTTCTTACAGCTTACAAATAGTTAAGAGCCAATTTTATTAGGCTGCCCTTATCACCTGAAGTGCTACTTTGGCTGCTGGAGGGCCCAGCTAAGCAAACAATTACTTCTCTCCCTCAGAATATTGGGGCAGGTTTCAGGCAGTGCTGCACACACCACCTTCTTCCATAGCATTTGAAAGCCAAACAACTCCTGCAGGGAAAAAAGGGACAAACATCTGCCTGAACTTCCAGTTCCAAGCAGAAAAAGGAGCAGAAGCACACACAAATGTGGAATCATGGAGAAGAACCAAAAAGCAGCATCAAAAGCAGCGTGGGCAGCAGGGGAGGGGCAGATTGTGCCCTCTCAGGTAAAACCCCCTGGCAGGGCTGCCCCAAGCTCCCAGCACAGGGAGGATGTGGAGCTGCAGGAGCCAGGCAGAGGAGACCACAACGATGAGCAGAAAGATGGAGCAGAGCTGCTGTGAGAAATGTTGGGAGAGCTGAGATTATTCAGCTTGGAGAAGCTTCAGGGTGGCTTAAGTGTGGCCTTCCGGTGCCTGAGGGAGCTCCAAGCAAGATAGAGAAGGATTATTTCCAAGAGCCTGGAGCACCAGGACAAGGGGAAATTGCTTCACAGTGACAGAGGGCAGGGCTGGATGGGATATTGAGAAGGAATTGTTCCTGTGAGGGTGGGCAGGCCCTGGCACAGGGTGCCCAGAGAAGCTGTGGCTGCTGCTGGATCCCTGGAAGTTTTCCAGGTTAAACAGGGCTCGGAGCAGCCTGGGCTGGTGGAAGGTGTCCCTGCTCATGCTGGGGTTTAGGAGATGAGCTTTAAGGTCCCTTCCATTCCAAACCATTGTGTGATTCTGGTGCTTCCAGAGGCACAGCATTGTCTGTTCTATCAAACATTACCCAGTGCCATACAAAGCCAACAAGTTGCCCAGGCTGCCAGGCTTTTCCCAGCAGAGTTTTCATCCCTGCTGGGTACTGGTTACCAACCCTCAGCTGTCAGAGCAAGCCTGCTCCCTCAGATTGGCTGATAACCAAGCAGTTGCCCTTCAGCCATGTGGATATTCCTCTGCTGACAAGCAGCAGCAGGCAAGAGAGGAGCACTTGACATTTGTGCCCTGGCTCCTCCTGCTTTGCACAACTCCTCCTGCTTTGCATGAAGTTGTGCAGCAGCCTGGGAGCCCTGACAGGACGGCTCTCAGAACGTGCTCTACATCCACTCCAAGCTTGAACTTCTCAGGGCAAATCATGGTAACTCTGGAGGTTACCCTGAGATGTTTCTCCCCTGCAGAAGACAGCTAAAGTGTGGATTTATATTTAGTCACACTCTGTTTTTCATTAAAACCCCAACGAGTCTTGGTTTTCTTCTGTCAGATTGAGTAAGAAATACTCCCTGCTTCTTCCAGGCAAATAGTCATGCTGCCAGAGTTAAGCTTTTCTTAATCTTCTCTGGGAATGAATTATACTGAGGAACCACTTGAACTCCTCTGAAACTACAATTTCCTTGAGTGGCAAGCAGCCCAATTCTATAAAAAGTATCAGTATAAAGACAAATGTATTTGATGAAGGCTCCTGCTGATGTCAACATGAGACACCAGCAAGGATGATGGGTAAAAACCTGCCTGTGCAAAAGAAATAAAGCCAGTTCTGTGTGGGATGAGTGTAAAAAACCATGAAATGCTGCCAGCTCCTGAGTGCTGTTTGCATCACTTTGGTTTTCCACATAAGGCATTGACATGCTTCATTTCAAAGTGATTTATAGCAGCATTAAAAATTCTTTCACTGCTTTGTTTTGTTTGGAGCTTTTCATTATCAGGGTTGGCACAACATGCTTTTTTTGGGGCCGACAGACGTCTCCCTGCATTTAGGAGCTGGAGATGTTTGGGAACACCTGGCAGCAAGTTTCCTTCAGTCTTGAGGGAAAGAAGAACCTTTGGGAGTGATATTAAGTAGACAAATGAAGTTTTGGAGCTTTATTTCTCAGGCTGACCATCAGAGCACGTTCTGTCTGGAGCCAGGGAGCCATGAGGGCAGGAATGACAGCAGGGCCTGCCTGTGACAAGGGCTGCTGGTGGCAGGCTGTGCTTCCAGCTGGAAAATCATCTGCAGCTCCAGCTCCCCCCTCTGTACCATCAGCCCCATGGTCTGCTCATGCTCACACACACTGAAGGTAGCACACAGTCTTCAGCCTGCATCAAACCCAAAATAAATCTGATAAAAAATGGATAGAAAAAATGGATGCTTTACAGCCCAGAATTCTGGGGTTTCAGACTTTGGTCAACATTCCAGTAAATCCCATTGCAAATGGAGATATCTCAGGTTCCTGAGCCACTTTTTGAGAGGTTTGCTGGCACAAAACTCAGGCACTGCAGGGCAGGGTTTAGCTGAACTGCTGTGGTTTCATGAATCATGGTGCTGCCTCATCAACCAAGAAGTCAAGCCAGCCTCAGCTTCCCAAAAGGTTGCTAAAATGCTGTTTAGCATTTGTAATAAAGGCAAAATACCCCCTCAAGGGCCCTCAGAACCAATAGTAACCCCCAGTGACAATAAACGAGTAACATTAGAGAGTTTTTGGTGAAGGAAGTCAACTAATGACTTTAACCACAGCAGAGAGAGGCTGCTGGGAGCTGGGTTTGGTGGGAGCCTGGTATTGGAATTGTCAGTGATTCTGCAACTGCTAAGGCAGCCTAAGGACTGAGTGATAAACTGTGTGAGCTGAGTCAGCATTTACAGCTCCCTGTATGAGGGGGAAAAGGACACACAGTAAATCACCCATGTTTTGACAATCATGAATGATGCAAGGACATCTTAAACCTTGTAAGTCCATTGTGTTTCTTTGCCTGCAGGCAGAAGTTTTGTACCTGAGGGTGACTTTAAATGGGTACATTTAAAGCCAGTCTTGCTTGAAACCCTCTTGGTATGACCTCCAGTGACCATCAAGTAACAAATGGTGATGTTGCACCTTGTAAAAAGATCAAGTAACTTCTACTATTCAATAAAACAACAATTAATATTACTCAAAATGAAAGCTCAATGTTGTTTTCACATACTGGCACTGAAAGTTGCTCTAGAAGGGCAGCATGTCTCAGAGCCAGTGTCACTGCCATATTTTCTGAAAAATCCCTTTGCTGGGATTTCTTCTCCTGGGAAGCTGAGAAGCTTCAGGGAAAAAGGAAAACAATATTATCTAATTTGCTTCTGCCTGTTTTGCTGCTTTGGAATGTGGTTGGAGATTGTTTATCCAACAGGCAACTTGTTTTTAGTTAATGACCAATCACTGTCCAGCTGTGTTGAGACTCTGGAGAGCCACGAGTTTTTCACTAGTATCTTGTTAAGCCTTCTGTAAGTATCCTTTCTCTATTCTTTAGTACAGTTTTAGTATAGCATTCCATAATATAATATAATATAATATAATATAATATAATATAATATAATATAATATAATATAATATAATATATATAATATAATATAATATAATATAATATAATATAATATAATATAATATAATATAATATAATATAATATAATATAATATAATATAATATAATATAATATAATATAATATAATATAATATAATACAATATAATATAATAATAAATTAGCCTTCTAAGAACATGGAGTCAGATTCATCATTTCCTTCCTCCTCCATCTGGGAACCCCCAAAAATACCACAAGCCAGTGCTTGATCTTGAGGCCTTTCTCAGAGTCAAACCCCACAAATAAACCTAAAACCAGCCTTCAGCAGGCACAGACATACACAGACACATACAAGCAGGGTGCTAAATCCAGAATTCAGATGAAAGAGCCAAGTTTTGCTCATTCACAAGCCGTGCCCAGGCTCGATCCTTCCTTTTCCTCCTTTCTCCCTGTGCCTGCTCTCTCCCCTTTGCCATTCCCCGCAGGGCATTTGCAGCCCCGGAGCAGCAGAAACCCTGCCATCATCTGAGCTGCAGCTGCCACTGGTGGCAGCAAGGCAGCCACGTCCACAGCACGAGCTCTGACTGTGGGCAGGAGCTCCAGAGGATTCTTCACACACGCCTTTGTGCACAGAGATTCTTGCTACAGCAGTCCGGAGATTCATCTCCCAGCCCCTGGCAGTGGCAGGAAGCAGGGAGGCTCTGCATGGCCATAAACCAAATAAAATCCATCTGGGCATAAGTTCATATTTATTAGCATTTCCAGTGCACAGTGCTACTTTAATTCCCCCATGGCTCCCAGGCTGCTGCATCTCGCTGATGCATAAGCAGCCTTTCTGCTGCTATTATAAAACAAATTACCTCATGCATGAGTGGCCTTAATATCAGTTCATGCTCCAAGCTGTTCTCCTGTGCTGACATATGTACCCCCTGTTCACCCTGCGCTGCTGAAGGCAGATTGGCTTCTGAAACCAGATAGAGTAGGGAATGGATGGTAAAACAGTGTGTACAGCATCAGCTCCAATGCATTCCCCATATTCTGCTCCCTGTGCTGTGGTTTGCTGCTCCGTGTAAAAGGGGTTGCTGGGTGAGCAATAGGGCTGCAATCCCTCCCTTTCTCCTTGGCCATCCCAGCCTCACATGCCAGGTGTTTCTGTGCCTGTCAAGGCTGCAGAGCTCTCTCCCCATCAAGGCAGTGGTATCTGCAGTGATAAATTTTGACCTGAGCAGCACTGGACACCTCAATGAGTAAATAGCCCTGTCGTGGAAGCACCAGTCACTGAAATGAGAATATTATAAATAGAAATATTCCCCATAAGCGGCTTGTGACTAAGCTCACTTTTGAGCTAATAACTTCCCATGGAGATGATCTCTGCAGGAAAGCTCACAGAGCTATAAATACTCAGAATTCATTAACAGATCTTTTTAGTCGCAAACATTCTTTTCCGGCTGTGCATCATGACACTGGTGCTCCCGACCCATTCTCCTTTCAAAAGCTGCCATTGTTTAACCCCCAGATCCGGCCACTCTCACAAATCCACAGGAAGAAAACATTGGGACACTTCTGAATATTAAGACCTTATTCCAGTGCCAAAGAAAGAAGATAAAAAAGAAAAATATGACAAGGAACAGATGCTATGTCATGAGCAAGTCTAGAGTTTCATACTCTGTCACCATGATATTTTCTGAAAAATCCCTTTGCCAAAATTTCTTCTCCTGGGAAGCTGGGAAGCTTCAGCTTCTCCACGCTTTGCTGCTTTGGAATATGATTTGGAGAATTGTTTACCCAGCATGTGAATTGCCATTAATTAATGGCCAATCACAGCCAGCTGTGTCGGACTCTCTGAGTCTGTCATAGGTTTTTATTATTAATTCTTTTCTAGCCTTCTGTCTGTATTCTTTCTCTGTAGTTCAGTATAGTTTTAATATATTGTTTTCTTTATAATAGAATAGAATAGAATAATAAATCAGCCTTCTAAGAACTTGGAGTCAGATTCCCATCTCTCACCTCGTTCTGGGGACCCAACACTGCAACAATGCTCTTCGTAAGTTTTAACATTTTGCTAATCTATGAAGGGAAAAATATACATTTTAAGGGCCTGTGCTTGTATTCCATGGGTTCTGAGGTGATGAGAATCGTGGATTTGTACTCAATTTCAGTACTTGCTGCCTGCCCAGCTGCATTTCCCAGCACTGCTCTGATGAGGAGCATCAACCCTGACTGCCTGGGGTCACTGGAGCGGCAGATCCTCCATGGAGAGGTTTTTGTTTCCGTGTGGTTGCCCAGCCCCAGTCAGGGCTGCACATCAGCCATGGGCTTCTGAAAAGGCACTTGTGAATTGCAGCATTATTTGCATCCAAATAGTCTCTCAGGTGCAGATGTTCTCTTGCAGCCATGCAGTGATGCTCCCTTGAGCAAGAGTTTAGCTTAAATCCTTTTAATTTCATTATATAGACACCACCCACAGGAGCCCAAGATTTATTTTCTTATGTTGCAAGCTAAAAGCAGAGCAGGCCGGTATTCTTTTCACCTGCCTGTCTGACCACTGTTTAAAGTCACAGAGCAGGATTTTTTGTTCTTGCTTTTCTCTTTAATTCACTTACTGAAGGCTGGCACTGAGACCCAGCCCTGCTGCTCCTGTTGCCATGTAGGTGTTTGGCAGCAGCCTCCACACAGGGATTGTGGTACAATATTAATGAATTCTTTATCACTGAACTATTGAATCAGGAGCTTTATGGATGCCTGACAGCAGAGCACATCCATAGAATCACAGAATCCCAGAATGGTTGGGGAAAGGCCTTTAAAGCCCTAATTCTCCCTAGCAGGTTGCTCCAAATCCTGCTCTTGCTTCAGCCCCTAAGAATAATTCTGGTACAAAAGGAGGGCAGGAGTTCAGCTATGCAAGCCAAACTCCACATGAGTCTCATGGCATCCTAGTATTTGCCCTTTTGTTGCACAGCAAAATGTTTTCTACAGCTGTCTGCTCCAGACAAGACCAGCAGCTGTGGCTTGGCCATTTTCTCAGCTCAGGGAAACAACCTCGACTCTGTCTTGTCCCAGACTCTGTTCCTACTCAGCTGGGGTTTTTTTTCCAGCCAGTTCCATTTGTAGCTTCTAAATTTTAGCCCAGAAAGGCTCCAGAATTTTAACTTGATCACTTCAGTTGGATCAGGCAGCGTGCTGGCACCTAAAGGTAAGGACAAACTCCCAGATATCAGGTGGATTTTCAGGCATCTTCACTCCAATTAAACAGGACACTGTGCTGTAACAGGATCTCTAAATGTAAATGCATCAGCCAGTCCCAAGGCTGACAAGCAGGAGCATCCTGGACTGCTGCAGGAGGGGAAATCACAGCGAGGAGAGCGAGCAGCACGCTCCAAGCTGCTGCTTTGTTGAGCTATTACTCACCAAGGAAAGAGCACAATTATTTTTGCACGCTTTCATAAAGTGAAGAGAGGATTCTTCAGCCTTATCTAATGGCTCATGCCTGCAGTGAGCTCAGACACAGGGACTACCAGGCCTCTGTTCCCTGTGAGACCTTTTCCTTTCATACAGGCAAGTTATTTTAGGATGGTAGGTGTTGAGTGATGCCCATGTTTGCCTGTCCCTGTGTAAGTGAGCACAACAGTGAACTCACCAGGCAGCATTACCCTGTACCCTCACTTTGCTCTGCAGAGGACTATCTGCACATTTAATTTCCAATTTTAATTTAATTTCAAACTTCTGGCACTGTTTCCACTCCCATGCCACTGCCCAGGCTTGCAGCACCAGCGCACAGGGCAGGTACCTTGGCAGATGTGTTGCTGCAAATGGCCACAGCTTCTCCTCCAGCCCCATCGTCTTGGAATTCACCAGCTTTTCCTCCTCCTGGAAAGAAAAAACAAGGTCTGTGAAAACAATCTGCTGTTGGAACAGCTAATTTTCAACACTAATGTGGACAGGCTCTACAAAATTACCTCAGACTCATGTGCCTCTTTGTGCCAACTACAATTGATATTTCTTTTGTATCCTCCCCTCACCAGCAGCCAATTGGTGGTACAACACACATGATTATCCTGATGTTTTCTGGTGATCCTTTCAGCAAATGTGTCTAAAGTAAACTCAGTTTGGAGGTGCTGTAATCTGATTTGGACTGCACAATCACTCCTCACATGAGGTACTGTTTTGTTTGCATTATTCTACCTGCTCAGCACACAAACTGCAGTTCAAAAGCCATTGGGGATGGAAGAGAGTTGATTGTTTCAGCTTCTAAAGATGGGGTTTTCCCCTAAAATTTGACTGCTGTTGGCTGTGGGTAAATCTGGCTCGATTCCTGCTCAAGTGGTTCAGAACTCCAAGGGCAGAGAGTCAGCCCAGCTGACTTGTACTTACCTTCCACCAACCCACTTTCATTCTCCATTCCTTTTGGCCCTTGGCTGCAGTTATTAAAGTGTCATTACTTGAATACTGGTTTCACTAAAAATTACTCCCAGTTTCAATAGCCTTCAGCTCACAGCCAGTGCCTCACTGCAGCTATTGGCAACCTCTCTGTGCAAAATTCAATTTGTCTGTGCCTTTCAGATGCTCAAGATTTCACTTCTTAAATCCTGCTCGGCAGCGAGGAGAAGAGGATGTTACAGACATTTCTCACTGAAGGTTTAGTTTCAACAAAAGCCCCAATTCTATGAGTCTCTAATCAGGTTTTTGAAAACTATCTCTCAGAAGTGAGAAGCAGCTCTTTGAATTATCTCTTTCTTACAGTGTAAAGTTAATGAAAGTCCAAAATGTTCCCACTCATTTCATTATAGGAGCCTTCATTTACATTCCATTGAGCTGAATCATAACCAAGCCTTACCCCCACACTGGGCATGCAGCCTGCACAGCTTGCATGTGTGTTGGTAAAAGGTGAAGAAAGGGTTTTTTCCAGACAAATTTCCTAATCCTTTTCTCACAATCTCTTCCCCAAGTGCCCAGTTTTTACTGTGCCAGGCTAAAGGTAAAGGCTAATTTAGAATTACAGCTCACAGAGCCTCAGGTTTAATGCAGTCAAATGTGGCTTTTAAAATTATTATTAGATTTTATGGGAAAATAGGCATAACTACCCACTACAATTTTTCAACTAATCATGGAAACACTTTGCAAAAGTGGATGTCTAACTTTGCATGATTTATAACTTTAATTTTCCCCCAGTAACAATCACAGAATCCTAGTCACAGACTGGTTTGGGTTGGGAGGGACCTTAAATCCCATCTTGTCCATGGGCAGGGACACCTCCCACTGTCCCAGGTTGCTCCAAGCCCCATCCAGCCTGGCCTTGGGCACTTCCAGGGATCAGGGGCAGCCACAGCTGCTCTGGGCACCCTGTGCCAGGGCCTGCCCACCCTCACAGGGAAGGATTCTTTCCCAATATCCCATCTAACCTGGCCCATTTAATCTTAAGCCTACTCCAGTAGGGCAGTGATTGCTCAGCTCCAGGTTTCCTACCCAATTTGAGGACCTGAAATGGTTTGCTGCTGTTCCCAGCTCTGCACATACAATCTCAGCCCCAGTATTAAAGAGATAATCATTGTCCCCAGATCCTATAAATATATAGGTTATATATATATATAAATATCCATGGACAGCAGCCAGCTGGATTGCCACATGAACAGATAGTAATAAAGGTGAGCCAGTTTTGAGATGTCCCAGTCCTTTTCCCAAGAGGAATCTTTAAAGATCTCTCTGGAGCTGTTACTCATATTGATGCATCCCAGAAATAGCGATGCCAATTCGTACAGCTGGAGCATCCCTTACTTGGTTTGGAAAATGACAATAATTGAAAATAGGTATCAGGCAAGCACTTCAACCTTTCAATTTTGAGCTCAGCCAAGCAAAGCAGATATATGGAGAAATTTGTCAGGAAACAGGATGGATTTGTGGGCCCTTTCAAGGACCTATATATGGATATGGATTAGAAACAGGTACTTGTTACATCCAGTCCTTAAATCTCAACAGGTCAAAGTTCCCTTTTTCTCTACAAGTTTAGCAATATTGCTTCCCCAAGGAAAGAGAAGGAAAGAGAGGCATGGCCCACACCAAGGGCAGGATATCTCTGTGCCTCACCAAATGGGAGAATGAAGCAACTTATGGTTTATGGCTCCTTGGAGTGTTCCCTATCTTCCCAAGTTAGCCATGACTGCACTAAATACCTGCAGGAATCAGCTCTCAACTATGGTTTAAAACTGAAACCAAATTTATCTTCTAAAGTGGCTTTCACTCTTTACTGTTAATTATCAGCCTCTATTATCCCTTTTTTCCCTCCAATACCATCTTCCCCCTCAGCCACGCACAAGGCTTCCCGATCCAGGCCTGGAAAGCCCTTCCAGTCAGGGCTGGCTCACTGGACCACTCATTATTTACAAGCTGCTGATGCCTCATGCAGAGGTTACTAAAGGCCATCTGCCTAAAGAATTCCTGTTTATATTCCTCTTGCTTTATCCTTAGGAAAAACAGTTGCATACAGGCAGAGGTATTTAAAGCCTGACCCATCCGCCCTGGTCCTGCTGGGAGCTGTAATCTGTCTGTGCTATCTGGACTGATGTTTGTGTAGCTGATTATGTGGTCCAAACAAGGGATTAGGACCCTGATTTGGGGAGGGAGCAGCACGAACAGAGGGTGTCTGAAGGGACAAGCTTTTTTTTGTTCCCAGTCAGATTCCCTGAACAAAAGGGAGAGAGAAGAAATGCATCTTGTATAAAGGGCAATTGTTTCCCAATGGAACATTTAATGTTTTTCCATTAAGCATGAGCTGCTCTGGTTGTTATGGAATATTTTATGAACAGGTCTGCTAATGCGATGCCCAGCTCCGGCTCTGTCTGCACCAGGAAAACAAAGCCAGCACAGGCCATCCTTTTGTGTTTTGATTTCCTCCTTTCACCCACACAGGGGATGAATCAGAATATTATCTTGGAGTTTTTATGGCTACTGGATGAATATTCCCATGTCTCTTGCCTAAACAACAATTCCTCGTATTAAACTTCTTCATGCAAATAAAGGCTGGGATGTGCCAGGCTTGGCTTCCTGGGCACTGATCCAAGGAATACACTTTGGCCCATGACACAACCTTTGTCACACAACTTTGCAGTCAGACAGATCCAGGGAAACCATTATCTGTAGCTATGGAGTAGGAAAAACAGGGAACATCTACATGTGACGTTGATTTTGTTTCACACAGGGGAGGCAGAAGGCACCCCAGGAACAAGCAGCTTCCAGGAAAGCTGAAGGTGGCAGCTGGAAGCACACACAGGCTGCAGAACATTTTGCTCCAAAGTGATGGGAGGCAGAAGTCTTGATGTTCCAGAAAAAAAAGCCCCATGAACAAATTCATAGAAGGGAATTAAGGCATGAAGGGCTACTGAATGCAGCCCTGTGGATGTGGTGCAGGAAGCCCCACCTGCCACAGGAGGTTTGGAATGGGACAGTCACAGGTTATTGTAGGCCAGGAGGGACCTTTGGAGGGCCAAGGGCCCTCACTCCCTGCCCAAGACCAGGCTAATTGCAATGTTTGATCAGATTGTTCAGGACTTCATCTGCTTTGAATTCAGAGCATCTCCAAGGATGGAAATTTCACACTCCAAGGATGGAAATGTCACAGCCTCTCTCAGGAACCTCTTCGAGGCTTCCATTGCTCTCTTCAGGAAAAACTTGTTTGTTTTTTTTTTCCTGTCCTGATGCTCTCCATAATCTCCAGCTGGCCCATGTCCTGTGGAACTGTACCTCTCTTGATTTCACCAGCAGGCCATCCCAATGGCCCTAACTATGGGAATTTCTAGGGAATTTTAGTCAGGCACCCCAGGAAGGAGATCATATGGGTTGTGGTTAATTCAGACTTGACTTATGTAATAATGCCAGAGGATTTCAGGCTGGAGTCTTTTAATGCCCTGTATATACTGGCAAATTATACCAAATACTTGCTACAGGAATCAGAGAAACAAGAGATTTTTGACTCTAAATGTGTTCAGTGGGTTCAGTGGTGCAAGTCTGTCTGACAAGCTAAAGTGCAATTCTTACTTACAAAGCATTTCTCTCGAGGTTCACATTACATGACAGCTGATACCAGAAGTATTAGAGAATAAAAGCTGTGTTTTAGAAGTAATGATTTTTTGCCTTGAATGCTAATTAGCGCTATTGTAGACAGTGTAATTCCAAGCTAACAGCAGTCTGTCTCTAGCAGAACCCAATACAAACTCAGAATTCCTCTCTAGATTCAGCTGCTGGAATGGCTACCCCAGTGCTTGGGGCATTATCACAACCCCCAGAGTATCAGCTATGACTACAAAACCTGTTTTTCATGGCTTTTCAATTTACCACTCTGGGTCAGAAGGAGGAGAAGCCAAGAGACCATTTCTCAGCTCTGCAAATGGACTCATTTAGGTCTGTTTAAAAGCCTTCCCTGATTCTAAGAGGGACCAAACCCATTTCAGGTTTAACCTCACTGAAGCTAAAGTACTTTTGGTGCAGAGCAGAGCTGCTAAAGGGGATTATGCCTCATTTCACTGACAAGTCAGACTGGCACATTTCATTGTGCTGCTGACTGAGGCTGCCCATGCACAACCTGAGGGGTTCACAGACTGGAACATTCTGCAGGACAGAAGTGCCCAAATGGCTTATAGAGCGTGAGAGGGAAGGAAACTTTGCAATGAGGGATATTTTGAAGTGAGAAAGAAGCATAACCACTACAGAAAACTAATCAGACTGCCCTGATGAGGCAGATAAGAAGGAAAATGAACAAAGCTCTTTGGTTAGATATATTTTCATTCCTAACGAGTCCAAAACTATGCAGCTGAAACGCGAGAAAATAATTTGAAAGAACGAAAATTTCCAGGCCAGGCTGGATGAGGCTGGGAGCAGCCTGGTCTAGTGGAAAGTGTCCCTGCCCATGGCAGGGGGTTGGAATTGGATGGGCTTTAAGGTCCCTTCCAGCCCAAACCATTCTCTGATCCCATGGCTCTAATGTTTGATCTCAGCTTTAGAAGGCAACAGCCTGCTGAGAGAGGTTGGATTCCTTCTATTTGTTCTGGCATGAGGATCCCATCATCTCTAGCTCAGGATGGAGGTGTTATTTAACAGGACCATGCCCTGCTGCTCTTATCAAGGACAAAAGCAGAACATGAGTAAGCAGCACAAGGTGAGTGAGGCATCATCAGTGGAGAACATTTGTACACAGTCTGCAGATATTTATTAAAACATCTGCGTTGCACCAGGGAATGATAAAGTTCTTTTCTACAATGCTGGGCTGCAACCAATTTAAGGCTCACCGTAACAAGCTTGAATAATTAATATCTTGTATGCATTGCTAATAGGATGTTGCTGGTCTCAGACACACTGCATTACATCCCAGTTAGAAGGATGAACCATGAAAGTCATGGCAAGCTCTTGCCCAAATCCCTTGCATTAGTCACTCCTGATACCTAAATTTATATAATTAGAGTGGAACCAGTGATGCTGGTACTGTCAGCCCCCTCTGGCTTGATCTGCTCTTGTTTTCTTCCTGGTTTTTAATCAATCATCAGCACAACAATCTGAAAGAAGCTGCACAATTTTGCCTGCAGCTAGATACACTCTTCATGGGCTGAGCTGACAGTGTCTCTGCTTCTGAGAAACCACTTGCAATCCTCAGCTTCCTGTGCTAATGCAACAGGCATGGTGCTGTAATGAAAAGGACATGCTGTCCCCAAACCAAAACCAGTATGTTTGAACTATTAGAAAACTGATCAGGCCATTTGCACTGGGGATTAAAAACATTGCAGTTGTGGAAAAAAAATCATCCCTGAGTGTATGTTTGCCTGGGAGCTGAGATTCTGCCTTGTGCAGAATACCCAGCATCAGCATAATCCCCATAAACACAGTTCAGTGGTTGAGCTCACTGCTGGAAGTATCAACTCTCCACCACATGGTATTAACCCAGTGCCTGAAAATCTTATCAAATGAATTGTGAATCCACTGCTACATCCCTGCATTTCCTCTTTTCTTAGATTTTCCCATGTTCTTGATTTCACAGGATCTGTGTAATACCCTTGTGTCATGCTTCAGTCCCGCAGAATTGCAACAGAATCAATTCCTTGTCAGCCTGACCCAACGTTCCAGCCACAGCCAATGCCAAGGAAACATAAAGGTTTCTTTAGCAAAGGCTTTCTGGAGAAGGGTCTTGGCTCAAATCAGTTGTCCTTGCTTTTTAAGAGCAACTTCTTTTCAGTCTAGAACAAATGCTCCCTTCATCTTTGAGCTCCAACAGCCATGTGACAGAGAGGGGCCAGTGGAGCAGAGCTGCCACTGGTGGAGATGATCTGGACAGCACAGTTGATCATAACATTAAAAATGCAGTAATAGGTTCAACAAAGTGCAGTGAAATGAAAGGCATGCACCCATTTAATGCAGGCATTAGGCTGCCCCCATGGCCACAGCTTCTGAGCATGTTTGACAAAGCCCATTTCACGGGGAAAAGCAGTGCCTGAACACTGTATCTAATGAGCTGGGAAAGAGGAATGCAAAACCTCTGCCTGCCAAGGTGGGAGAGAAGACTGCAGGGAACACTAAGAGACAGGTTGGCAAAGCACAGACTGAGACTGGTTTGGCCTTGTGCTGCACCATATGCTCAGCCTCCCAGAATAACCAAAACTCAGCTGCTCCTTTGCAGCCAGCAGTGTTCCCTCAGGTCACATTTCAGACGTCACCCCAGCCACCTTTCCTACAGGAAAATGACGCTGTCCTGGAACTGCAGATAGCAGGCTCTGCACAGCAGCCTGGCATTGTGCAACTTTATTAGAAATCTCAAGGGCTGGCTAGGATAAATCAAGCACTTAAGCTATCACAAGATTCAATTTAGCAGCTACAAGAGATGCAGCTGAAAAGATGTGAGCAGATATGATTGTTCTTTTACACTCCAAATATCACAGTCAGGAATACAGGGGAAGTCTTTAGTGAATGCTCAGCACTGAAAAATAGTAGCTCTGCTTCCAAGGCAAGCCTGGTCCAGCTCCATGGGCTTGAAATTAGAATATGAAGCCAAGATTGAACTTTCAGAAACATAATCATCCCAAATAGCAGAAAATTAGAAAACAAGTTGTTTATACTGATTAGCAGAATGCAACAACAGGCATCTTATAAAAATGAGCAGCCTTTTCAGCAACAGAAATAGTCACTAATTTGCTGCTGAGCTGGCCTTGATGCATCACTAACACTTATGTGCCAGCTATACATTTTACAGCCACTATAGAAGGGATATGAAAAATTGTGGCTTTCTTGTGGCAGTCAAGTGAAAGCTTTACTCACTAAGGAGATACCACACTTGTACTGAAGCTAATCTTGTCCTTCAAATACATTTCAGTCAAAGTTAAAAAGCTAAAGCCTCTTTTTCTTATTTCATTGCAATTCCATCCCATCTGCCTTAGCTTTCTCAGCTTATTTACCTTCATCACTCGAAGGCCACAGAGGGTTCAAACTCCTTGGTTATGTGAAAGTCGTGGAACAGACTTGTCAGGCGCTGTCATTGATGGTTTGCAGTGTGCACAGCCACAGCAGGACAGCAGGGAGGAGAGAGGCATCCTGCCTGTGCCCCCCAGTCACTCCCTCTTGCACCAAGCTGCCTCCCTCGCTTCCCCAGCCCTCACACGTTCTGCTCTGGATGCTTTACTCTATGCTAAATCATATTTTCTCCCTCACTCACTTGTCCTGCTTGTTGCCCCCTTAATTTTAACACACATAATTCCTGGATTTTCCCGACTCACACTTGGGCCTCCTTGAAGGTTTCCCAAAGAAGCTGTGGCTTCCCCATTCCTGGAAGTGTCCAAGGCCAGGTTGGACAGGCTTTGGAGCAACCTGGGCTAGTGGAAGGTGTCCCTGCCCATGGCAGGGGGTGGAATGAGATGGGATTTAAGTCTCTCCCAACCCAAAGCATTCCAGGATTCTGTAAGTCCCAAGCTTTACTCTCCCCAAGAAAGATCTGTGTGTGGATAGCATGCTGCATCCTGGCACCACTTCCATGACTGGGTAGTGCTGAGGATGAAGGGAAGAGGGATGGCAAATCCCACATCCTCCTCCTAAGACACACTTTGCAAAGCCAGCAGCACCCTCACTTTGGAGGGAAATTTCCAGCTGGGCCCCAGTTGTGAATTTTGCTTGGTGCCACGGTGTGTGTTTATGGTTGCACTGCAGCAGGGGCACAGGGGAAGGGGAAACCTCAGCCTTGCCCTGAGGAGCTGACAGCAGCCTCCCACAGGCTCCCAGGATCATCTCCCATCCAGGAGGCAGCAGGAAGGAGTGGGCAGAGGAATTTCTTTGTGATGATGGATGACACTGAACAACTTGTTTTGGGGATGTTGTCTTTGCAACCAAGGCTGCACCTCCTGCAGCTTCCCAGGGCTGAAATGCTGGCGCTCAGGAGATGTCAGAAAGCAGCAGTATTTATGATAATCAGCCACATTACACAAAAATATGGCACCTGGGTCCATCTGCTTTTTAAGCACCAATCACTGAGATCAAAGTGAGCGGATGTTTCCAGAATGCCAGCATTTCCATATGGAGATGGACAGTATATTCCTTTTAATTAAGCCTCAGGAGAAGAGCTGGTAAGCAGCTCTAAGCACAGCTGAAGAGCAGCACTGCTATTTCACTTCTAAAAATCATCATCCATCACACTGCTGCTCCCTGTAAAAGCATTATGCTTAGCCATAGCTAAACTCATAAAATCCTTAATGGAATCAGCACAAAATGCCTTGTGCCTCTGAGAGAATTCCTTTTCCAGGCTGGTTTGCTTATTCTTTCATTCAAATTTCAACAACACATTTATAATATTGTGCTTTAGGTGTCTGAGTCTAGCATGTTCAGAAGTTTGTGAAGCTCAATGACATCAAGCAGTGAGTAAACCTTACTATATAGAAACAAATTAGTGTTGCTTTTCCCATAGTAATTCCCAAGTAATACCAGCTTGGGGGGGAGTAGCTGCTGGTAACAGTTCAGTCCCATATTTACAGAGCTCAGAGAAGACACAGAAGGTACAACACACCTACTATGAGATGTATTCTTAGAAACCTCCTGCTGCCACCACAGCTAGCACTGTGAAAATATTCCTTTCATGTACACACAGCACATAACACTGACAGTCTGAGCCTGACCCCAAAACCTGCACACAAAGATGAATATTAAGGGGAGTTGGTGTGAAAGACTAAATGAAAATATGGGCTGAGTAAACTTATAAAATTCATTGAGCTTTGGCATAAAGGCAATTCCCCACGTCAGCCCTAAACTCATCAGTCAAGGTGGGATAATGCAGATTTGGAAGAAGAGCTCTTCCAGTGTGAGAGTCTCATAACAAACATATGTCTGATGAGATAAAAATATTAAGTGACTTATCTCTGCCTCAAGCCTCTGACAGGATGGTTACAGAGCCCAGAGCAGTGTTATGGTACAGCCTTTTGAAAATTAGATACAGCCATAAGAAACCAAGCAGCACTGGACCCAGGGAATTATGATGCACTTCACTTCCTACGTTTGGACCTTCATTACCAAAATTTTTGGGTAGTTCCCGTCATTTGTCACAGACAAGAATCTCCCTGCTTGTGCCAGGGGCTCATTTCAGCTTTCTTCTTCCTCATGTTGTATCCTTTTAGTGGCTGGATTTCTCAGAAAGGAGCTTGTATCTTTTCTGGTGCTGTTACAAATCCGTGCTGTTGTATTTGCTGGGAAAGCACAGGGCAGCTTCTCTGCTGCTCGTGGAAGTGAAAGCCCCTCTGAGAATAGAGGTTAAATCCTCATGACAACCATATGGCTGTGGGAAATGACTTAGAAGTATCTGAAGAGCAGGGAAGAGATTTCACAGGCAGGGCTGTCAGCTGTGACCATCCCATTCACAGAGGAGTTGCTGATTCCCAGACAATTAAAAGGACAGCACTCAGCATTTCAGGGGAGAATGGATCAAAAAGACAATTTTGTGCTTCAATTCCTCAGTCCATTTCATTCAAAAGGTGTCTTACTGTGTTCAGGAGTGTCTGAGTGAGGCTGTGAGTACATAACTGGCTTCTAAGAAAGGCTGTTGTGGTGCACAGCTAGCCTGGAGCTGGCAGCCCATCCCCAGCAAAGTCTGTGAGAAGTGGGTATTGCCAACATCCAGAATAAAAAGGCAAACTGCAGTTGGAAACACAGGCTCATCAATGGGGATAACAGATGTGCTCTTGAAACAGGATCATTTCTCAGACAGTTTGGAGTGTTTGAACATATGAGTAGTTTTACTTTCTAATCTGGCTTAATAAGGGAAAGAAACCAGTTCTGGTTAGGACAGGCCTGGCAGCCAGGTTTAAGCTACACTGACCACCACCACAGCATTCCCATGCAGCAGATCAGACTCCCTGCTCACACCTCTCCAGTATCCTCACAGATGATAATGCTGTTTCCTGACTCCCAAGAACAAACATTCCTCCACTCACAGGAACAAATTCCTGGCTCCTGTTGGAGCCAGGAAAAATTTCTACTTGGGATGTTCCCTATGCATTGATTATTTGGAAATTAATTTCTGGGGTCCCCCCAACCAAAAAAGTGTTTCCTGATGAAACAGCACGGCTGCACTACACATCAGCTCTTCTAGGGAACACAACAGCACTCGAAACTCAAGCTAAAATCCAAACTTGGAAGGGAATGGAAGCAAGGAACAGGGTCAGAGGCTGAAGGAAAAGGTTTCTTCTTGTGTAGGGACAGTGGAGAGATTTTGCTTGTACAGTGAAAACAAATTTCAAGTACAGCATGAAAGCCCATCAGCTAATTATTTCCTGCTCCCAGTATCCCATCCTGTATTCCAACCTGATGCCTTAACAACCATAACTGGTGCTCTCTGTCATACCAAACCTGGGTGCTGTTTGTCTGAGCCTGACATCTCTGCTACTAAATGTGTCAAAGTTTGTGCTTTACTGCATCCTTACATCCATGATCCATGCAAGGGAACGATCTTCTGGTGCCAATCAGAAATCCAATGTTTAAGATGCAGGAGTGCAGCATGCCTAGGTTTTCCTCATGAATTCTGCAAAGGGCACAGGCACAGAATAGTCTGGGACACATGGGAGCATCCCTGCCCATGGCAGGGGGTGGAACAAGGTGATCTTTAAGGTCCCTTCCCAGCCAAAGCATTCTCAGATGATTCCATGACCTTTCCTGCATCTGCAGAGGCCGTGCAGCACTTTCAGCTGCGGCACTCCAATGCTGGGCACAACAAACCCCTGGAAAAGAACATCTAAATTTTGCTTTGTGGACTCAGTGGGGGTGAGAATCCCGGCTACATCAAAGGAATGTCATAGCCAGGTTTCCATCGCTGCCCTGCAGGCCATGGCCCACATTAGGGATCAGGATGCGGCTCCATTGTGCTCCCTCAGTGAGGCAGATGGCTCCTTATGAAGGGCTGGGCAGCAAGTTCTCTGTGAGAGCCATCATTACAGGCCATTATCAGCTTTCCTTGCCTCTTTGAGAACAGCTTTTTGAGACTCTGCTTCATAGCAAGTGTTAAATCACACACTATGAATTTCCACAGGTCTGATGTGAGCAACTGCTCTGAGCCACAAGCTTGTTATCCCTCATATGTCTGCAGTGCTGCTGCCTCCTGCTCCATCATATTGTGCCAAATGCTGGTGCTCAATCCAAACACAACTCTTTTTAAGCAGAACAGTGTGAATTACTCTGGGTTTCTGTCCTGGAAAGGCTTTCCCCAGCAGCCACCTTTTGAGTTTCAAACACCACCACTGCAGTCAGGGCTTGGTGCAGTCTGTCAGAAGCAGAAACGAAGCCCTGAGCAAGACTGCAACAGACACACGGCACAGAGAAACATATTGGGGAAGTCTGGTGTTTGCTCTCACACCTAGAAAACACTTCTTCATGCACCAGATTGGTGGAGATTGACATTGACAGCAGAACTGGGGGGGAGAAGGGTGAGACAGAGAGCTGCACAGCTAGGAGGGTATTCCCATTTCTCCAGACTCTCATTTCCATTGTAGGGTGAGCACTGGGTAAAGCTGAATCTTACCATTTTCCTGAACTCTCCTTCTGTTTTGCTTCTGAGTCCGAGAGCTTGTCTATCAGTACAAGGATCTGGGCTTACAGCTGGCATTCACATTAATCTGCTCAAGTGTTTCATTGCTCCAATACTATTTTCACAACTTCAGCCACCTTTATATTTCATTCATCAGCTTAGAAGCACACCAAACTCACTATCATCGTGGTCAGGGGTAGTTTTTACTTTTTTCAAGGGATTGGAAAACCTCCAAGTCTGTTAGTGATACGATCAATAACTACCAGACAATCTGGGCAGATTGCACTCAAGATAAAGGATGAAATGTTAAAATATCTTGCAGTCATGGTCTTGAGAAATGAACCTGGCATTTGTCTAGCTGTCTAGACAGCTGGGACAAAAAGAAAAAAAAAAAAAAAGGCAAAGATTATCCCTTTGCATACGGTAAATCCTGTGTCTCCTCCTTTTGCATTTAGCAGTTCTGTGCAAGCCGATAATGGCCGAGGTGCTGGCTAAGTTGTACTTTATTGCTGCCCTCTTTCTCACTTTGGGGGTTCAGCTTTCACAGCTGTGAGCACAATGAGGCCTCTGACAGCCCTGGAGTGCAGCTCAGGCTGCTGAGAGGCTGCACTGAGAGCTCAGAGGCTCAGTCCAGGCTGGGGATCCGAGACAGAGCGGTGACAGGGACCTGCAATTGTATCTATCAATTACTGATTAGGTTTCTGCTCACTTGATGTCATGCTCATTTAGAAATCACTTACAGCTTCAGCTGGGACATGGAGGACTTAGATCCTCTTCCAAGGCAGAGCTGACTCCATTAATTCCCAGGCAAACCTGTGCAAACGTTCTACATTTTATATTCCCATTTCTCTCTTGCAAGGCTTGGTTATTACATTATCACACTTTTTGTCAGAGCAATGGGTGGCTGATTGCCTTTAAGAACATCAACATTCATTCACCCAGCCTGGATCATAATTATTTAGCTGTCCCAGTCAAAAGAACAAGATAATTAGGAACCAGAGGCCCGGCTCTAAAAGTCTTGAGAAAAAAAAAAAAAAAAAAAAGTGCATTTCTCAAAGGACAGCACCTAATTAAACTCCTGTGGAGATCTTCATGTACAGTGCACCGTTTCCTCAGGGCCCTGTTTTTGGAAGCAGGTTATGGAGCTGAGGCACCTCTCAGTGAGGCAGGAAGAGCTAAGTGCTGCCTCTTCTCAGAGCTTGCTGTGACCTGGGCAGCACCAGACCCGTGCTGAGCCCGCTGCCTTCTTCAAGCCCGTCTCAGTAAATGACGTGTGGGGTCTGGTTCAGCACAGAAGCCACATGGCATCTTCCATCCTCAGGGCAGAGTGACTTAGATCAGGAGCAAGCTAGGGGAGAAGATTCCAGAAGCAGCTCCATGATCTGGATGGCAGGACCCAGGCTGGTGCCCTCTGAAGCTGCAGTGGCCCACAGCACGTTAAGGAATGCAGGCAGCTCCTGGCCCTGTGGCATGGGGGAAGCCTGGCTCCAATAGTGGCACTACAGAACCTGGTATCAGTTTGGAAAGGGCACCTGTGGAGGATTCAAGCACCACAAAGCATTAACATCTCTGGAAGGATTTGACAGGAGCACAGATTTTTCTCTGCAAATCCCAGGCCATGCAGCAAACGGAAAGGATGAGTCATACTGACCTCCTACCCAGCATATTAAATATGTTCAGCCAGAGACTGAAAGCTCATTTCTTTTATCCATTCACCCCTCCAGCTGACAAGGTCAGTCAAATGTCACTGTATGCTTCATCAGACAGAATTAGTTTAGCAGAGTGCTGGAGTCTAAGTGTACACTTTTTATACAGTGCATGCTTTTCTCTCTGGATGTGGTTAGAGTTCTGTTTCCAGCAAATTAATACATCCTCCTAATTAGTGGGATGGCAAGCTGCATGTTGGGAAGGTTTAAACTGGCATGGCTGGCTGTTCCCTTGACCAGCCCAAGTTAATCAGCACCCAGCTCACCACTGTGACTGAGAAGCTGTCACTGTGCTACAGCCCCTCAGAAGCGCTCAGCAGGATTTCAGTGCAGCACCAACCAGAAAAGGTGAGTTCAGACTGACAGCCCAGTTTGGTGTGGCCAAAGGAAGTTGTCTAGCTAAGGACATGGAGAGACTCACACCATGACTCCCCCAGGCACAAGGAGCTCCAGCTTAGGTACAGTTTTTGGTATTTAGTAGCTTACCTAAGAAATCTCTGCTCGAAACAACAACAAAAATAGAAGCAGGTCTTCAGCTTTGCTTTTCCTTCTGAGCTCTTCCCATTCCTGCCATTAGACAGATGTGCGATATTCAAAGGCACATGGACTATTGACTAATGAAAAGTAGCATAATATTCTGTTCAACCCCCTTTTTGTGTTTGGTCATCACAGAACTCATGTTTCCACGGAATTACCCAACAGCTCACTTCAGAATGCTAAATGGTCTGAAGGGAGCTCATTAGACATGGAAATTCAGAGCAGGTAAACACAGGAGGGGACCACACTGACAGACTGATCATGAATAGTGTAGGCTCATATTTCCTCAGCCTTGTGCCCACATGAGCCAACTGTACCTTGTCATTTCAAACAAAAAAAAAAAAAAGGGGATTCTCCAGTCCCTTTGCAGAAAATGTGCAACTGGGCTGCAGCAGTGAGGCTGCCAGGGCTAAGCAGATGAAATGTGACACCTGGTTAAAACCAACAAGAAATTTCACTGACTGAGTTTAGGTGTGTTTACAGAAAACTTTCTCTGGCAAAGTTTCAGCAGTCTCCAGATTGATTGCTTTCAGGCTTGAAATTGTGTCCTCCCAAAAGACTTCCTTGCAAGTAAATCTCCCGGTAAAAAAACACCTAAGAATGTGAAACTCTCAAATACTTCCCCAGTTATTTTATTTCCCTTTTTCATCCTTGCAAGGATATTGTACAACCTGCAAGCAGTTTGCATGAGATGAGAAACTATTTGTCCCAGAGCAAGAGCTCACGAAATACTGGGATGTTTTCTTCCTTTCACCTGAGAGAATTGAAGTCTAAAGTCTAATTCACAGAGAAAACGATTTGCTGGTAAGAGTTCATCATTAGCTTGGTTAGACCTGATCCAGTCAACTTTTAACACATTTTTGTGGTTTATTCTGAGAAGGCAGCCTGAAGACAGACACTGGGACTGCTCATACCCACTAAGAATTCCAGGCTCCTTACTTCAAACAGCAGGTTAGAATGATGGAAAGAGGCTGGCAGGACACAAAAGCTGCTCTTCCATCATGTCCATGATGCCAAGTTATAGCAATTGTTCAGATGATTAATAAAGCCTGAGATCTGTGACAAACTCATCATTCTGTTACATCTTATTGCATCATGGATAGAAACAGGACTAAAAGTGGACCATTACTTTATGCCAGCATCAGTCACAAGCTCTCACAATAACTCTGTTAACCTCAAATGCCAAATGACCTCTTCTTGGAGAATTAAGCTCTCTGGGGCAAAAAGTTCTGTTCAACCATGTGCATAGTGAATTATTCCCCTCCTTGTACCTCTCTGTCACTTTTTTGTGTTAAATTCCTTGCAGAGCACACTTTGGCCATTGCTCTGATGATTTTTTTGCAGCAATACCCTGTTTCTGTCACTGTTACACAGCTGAGGGAAACTCAGAGCACTTTTAGCAAGTTCAGCACAGTTCAGCAACAAGACAGATGCACTTCTGTCCTAACAGACATCTCAAATTTGGCTCTCCTCATATTTTGGAGCACTTTGCAGTGTTTGCCCTTTTTGCACAGGAGGAACCCTGGTGTTACCCAGCTGCCCAACAGAAGGAGGCAGCCCCTCTTCCAACAGCAAATGTTAGCCCAGTGCTCTGTGCCAGTGGCCACAACAGGCCAGACTCCTTTCCCAGGGCATTCCTGTGCCAGGTGATCCCTGAGCTGGGCAGGGGAGGATCATAACCATTGGAATGCTGCAAGCTCATGTGTGCCATGGTTTGTCCTTACAAGCCCCAAACTGACCAATTTGTGGAACACCTTTCATGCCTTTTTTGCTCTGAACACTTCCCAGAAATATCTGAAATTGAAAGGTCTCTAGGTGGACTGTTTAGAGGAATCAACAACTTTACTACATGTTAGTTTGGGTTGCTGCAATAAGGAAAGCTCCAAGTCACTCTAATACTCTCTGTTTCAGAGGGAAATTTTTCTGGGAAGTGACTCCTCACTTCCCTGTATTTCTCTGCAATGCTGTAATGCAGTTTTGGGTATGGAGTTACTTCACTTACTCAGTGCTTCCCAGTGGTTTCCTCATTTTCACTTAGAGGCTCACTTCCTCTTGGCATCGTTTTCACAAAATTTAAGATGCAGAGTTACCACATGATGCCTTGTGCTTCAGAAGAACCTAAAAAAGAACAGGCTGCCATGAGAACTGTAACATTCAAGGGACTCCAACCACTATCCTAGAGAAAAGACTGGATCCCTCTCTCTGCTTGGAGCAGCCAGTTTACTCCCAGAATGCAGAACTCAATGCAACTCTAACCTCCTGAGGCCACTGATCCTTAGGTGCACCCAGCCCAGGTAGAACTTTGACTCCTGTCCCCCAAAGGTGGGGTCTGGGGCCAAGAAATCAATTTTTTCCATCCATGTAAGCTATTCAGAATGGCATCAGATAACCAAGTTCAGAGGCAGGACTGGAACATCCTTGGAGTACCTTCTTAACTGAACTCACAAGTTTATTTGGATGTGAGAGCCATGAAGGAAAGCACTTGATATGTGCAATTTAGCTTGGCATTGAGAACTGGCATCCTGGAGCCCTTTTGTCTGAGATGTTAACTCTGTTAATTCCAGCTGACCACAGCCTGCACCCACAGGATTTATACCATTCCTAAAAACCAGTAACATTTATATCCTCTAGAGTACACTTCTAAGAAAAGTATTAGCTTCCAATTAAATCTGCTTCCCTTAAACAACAAAGCATAAAAATGAAATTAGCTTTTGAGGCTTCTGCCAAGTATTTCATGTTAGGTAACTGTTCACCCCCCAGATTTCATGTTCTGCAAGGCAACAGCAGTTCCAGGTCTGTTTGGCATGCACAGCCCCAGCAGATGTGCACATGTGTTTGTCAGCTGCACAAGGAATGACATTTCTATCCTGTTTTCCAGGCTCAGACACAGAACCACTGCTGCAGTAGTTTATCTCAGCTTTCAGAGCACTCTACCCCAGGTTCCATATATCTTAACACTGCAGGACTCCCAGGATTCTCTAGGGAACATTTAAAAGTCTGCTACACCTTTTTAAAATCAAGTAGTAAGGAGATAAAACACAAATAAGCATTTATAGTTCTCAAGACAGTACACCTGCAGTGCTGCTACTGGAGACTGCAGCAGAATTTTTTCCAGTGGCTTTATTAAATTTTACGATGGTTGATTTGACTTTAAACGTTTCTGTTTGAACCAAGACTCTTCAGCCCTGTCTGGAGTAGTGTGGAGTCTGCAGTGGTAGCTTTAAACACTCCCCACACAGGTCATCAAAATTCAGCTGAGGGCCCAAGGATAAGGAGGCAAAAACTTGTGACAGCTTGGGTGATTGAACAGGAGCGAGTAAGAGTCCATGCTATACTTTCATCTTACTCCATCCAGCTGCTCTTGGGAAAGTGAGTGCCAAACTCCCCTGGGTTTTGACCCTTGAGCCCTGGGTCAATAGCAGGCTCTCGCATTCTGTATTGAGCTGAGGCCAAAGGGCAGGGACGTGCCTCCATGCCACCTCCCTGCCTGCAGAATGCAGTCCGTCCTGCCTGTGCTTTCCTCAAGTCGCTTGAGTTCAAGGAGACCTAAGTCTACATTTTATCTTGCATTTCAAAGCAGTGACACAAACTGAAACTGTAGACAAAGCTGAGGCTAAGCTTTGAGGCGTTTCAGCTTTGCAGGCTTTGAAAGCAAAGCATTCCTCACTGCAGATCCGAGGTGCTTCCGCTGCTGCTGCTGCCTCGGGAACGCTTTCAGGGACACTGGAGCTGTCCTAAAAGTGGGAACTGCTCTTCCTTTGAAGAGTGCTGCAACTCAGTCTTTTGACTTTAAATGAGGTGTTGTGCTTGAAATACCCAAGGCCTCTTTTGAAAGCTACTGAAGCACGGCTGACCTTTCTTTTTAACACTGTCCACCTTCAGATGGGGGCCAAGGGACCGGCTTGTCCCGCTCCAGGTGTCAGGAAAGCTGGAACAAATACCTCAAGGGCAGCAGAAAGGATGTAAGCAGCCTCTACAAAGCAGAGGAAATGTTTTTCCATCAGACAAAATACATCTGAGTCCTGGCACTGGTCTGCAGCTGATTATTTTGGGGGAAAAATAAAATCTGTATTAATCTTTGGTAACAGAAGGCTTTAAAATCTCATCCTTCAGCTTGCTTCAATGGCAGCACAGGAGCTAATGAGCCTCAAGAATGCTGCTGAGGGGCTAGAACTGCATGTAAAGAGAAATGATGTGGTGAGCACTGAAGAGGGGGATATAAATTATGCAGGGGAGGATTCACTGTAACTTCCAGTCACTTGCATCCTTGTGAAGAAGAGCTCTTTACACAAAGGATTTCTGGCCTTTGCAGGAAATTATGTGGATTGAATTGGTCTGCAGTGGTATCAGATGTATAGCTCAGGCTGAGCACCTCGGGTAGGAGCAGCCTTCCCTTCGCAGAGTGCAGCATTTCAGAAAAGCCTTTCCCCCTGGCCAGGGCAGGAACCCAGGCTGAGCTCTGGCCAGCTCCTGGCCTTAGCTCCACATTTCTCAGCGAGCTGGAAGCAAGTGCAGCTGACACAGTTCAGGGCCAGGAAATCCCAAAGGAACCATCACAGGAACTGCAATGCCAAACGAGGTTCCTCTACAATTCACACAGTCAGGAGCTAAGCACATGAATATTTGCTCAAACCTTTTTTTTTAATTTTTTTTTTAATAAAGCAGTGACATCAATAGGTTTTACAGCAGTCACCTGCTCTCTCTGCTGAAGATGTGTTATTTAGGTACCCTTAGCTCAACCAAAAGTTATGTCTTTGTCAGGCAGCTAGAGCTAAAAATTCTCCCTGTCTCTAATAATTGCTGAGCACTCTCCAGGAGCCTCATGGTGTTAAAGTTATTATTGGGCATCGAGTTTCAACTCATTATACTTGTTCTCAAATTCTTTTAATTTTTTGCAAGTGGATGGAAAGTTAGACTGGAATGAAAAATCACACCCAGCTTAATAAAAACAATTCCAAGCTTCATTTTGTGCTGTGATAACAGGTCTGCAATGGGTACACAGGAAAGAGATTTTCCACTTCAGTCTGTACTTAGAAGCAAGCAATTGATGAGCAGGGTCCCATGGTGCTCCTGTGCTATGGAATATAAGTCTGGGCACCATAAGAAGATTGTTCAAAGCTTAGACTCCCAGAGAACATGTTTTTTTATGTTAATGTTATGATACATAGCTGGTGCAGGGCTTTTGAACTGCAATTAATTACTGCAGAGGGAATAGCCAGGCTTTAGCAGCTGGGAACGTTTCCAGGGCTCCACCATTAAGCCCAGTTTATGAACAGAACTAGGTCAGACAAACCTGGTCAAACCATAAGCAAAATGGGATGGTGGAAACGTGCCAGGAGCCCTTCCTTGTCTCTAGACAAAGAGCCCATGGGGTTTTATTACATTTTTATGAGGAAGCTGCAGCTACAGGAAGGGGGCATACAAGGTGATGCACACAAGGCATGAGCAGGAGAGCCTTTCCAGGGAATTCTTGCTGGGATCTGCAGTGCAGCCCTGTCTGTGCCTCCTCCCTGAGCTGTGTGAGTGTGAGCTGCTCCCTGAGCTGTGTGTGAGCTGTTCCCTGAGCTGTGTGTGAGTTATTCCCTGAACTGTGTGAGTGTGAGCTGCTCCCTGAGCTGTGTGTGAATTGTTCCCTGAGCTGAGTGTGAGTTATTCCCTGAGCTGTGTGTGAGTGTGAGCTGCTCCCTGAGCTGTGTGTGAGCTGTTCCCTGAGCTGTGTGTGAGTTATTCCCTGAACTGTGTGAGTGTGAGCTGCTCCCTGAGCTGTGTGTGAATTGTTCCCTGAGCTGAGTGTGAGTTATTCCCTGAGCTGTGTGTGAGTGTGAGCTGCTCCCTGAGCTGAGTGTGAATTGTTCCCTGAGCTTTGTGTGAGCTGTTCCCTCAGCTGTGTGTGAGTTATTCCCTGAGCTGTGTGTGAGTGTGACCTGCTCCCTGAGCTGTGTGTGAGTGTGAGCTGCTCCCTGAGCTGTGTGTGAATTGTTCCCTGAACTGAGTGTGAGCTGCTCCCTGAGCTGTGTGAGTGTGAGCTGCTCCCTGAGCTGTGTGTGAATTGTTCCCTGAACTGAGTGTGAGCTGCTCCCTGAGCTGTGTGTGAATTGTTCCCTGAGCTGTGTGTGAGTTGTTCCCTGAGCTGTGTGAGTGTGAGCCGCTCCCTGAGCTGAGTGTGAATTGTTCCCTGAGCTGTGTGTGAGCTGTTCCCTGAGCTGTGTCAATGTGAGTTGCTCCCTGATCTGTGAGTTGCTCCCTGAGCTGTGAGTGTGAGCTGTTTCCTGATCTGTGTGTGTGAATTTCTCCCTGAGCTGTGTGAGTGTGATTTGCTCCCTGAGCTGTCAGTGTTTCTCCCTGAGCTGTGTGTGAATTGTTCCCTGAGCTGTGTGTGAGTTGTTCCCTGAGCTGTGTGTGTGTGTTTCTCCCTGAGATGTGTGTTTCTCCCTGAGATGTGTGTTTCTCCCTGAGCTGTGAGTGTGATTTGCTCCCTGAGCTGTGTGAGTTTCTCCCTGAGCTGAGTGTGAGTTGCTATGT